>NC_134361.1:122114377-122245943 GCF_048569485.1 Anomaloglossus baeobatrachus
GAACTTCACGACGCTGCGGTTTAGTGAGGGCATCGCCTAAGTGTACCCCCCTTCGGTTCCCAGGATGGGCGGCCCTACAGGTTCCCCACAGGGCCCCACCTGTGTCACTCCCGTCACCAGACAGTCATGGTCTTTCCAGGCTTTAAGCAAGTTAACATGATACAATTGTTCCGGCTTCCTCCTCCCCGGCTGGTATATTCGGTAGTTCACCTCCCCCACCTTTTCCCGAACCTCATACGGCCCCTGCCATTTGGCCAACAGTTTACTTTCGGCGGTGGGCACCAAAATCAAGACCCGATCCCCTACATTAAAAGATCTGTTGGTGGCTCGTGTGTTATAAGTGCGCCTTTGTGCCCTTGTGCCCTTGTTAAATGTTCTTTTACAATAGGCAAAACCGCTGCGATGCGGTCCTGCATTATAGCCACATGTTCAATCACACTTTTATATGGGGTGGGCTCCTGTTCCCATGTTTCCTTGGCTACGTCCAGCAAGCCCCTAGGGTGTCTGCCATAAAGCAACTCGAATGGCGAAAAACCCGTGGATGCCTGCGGCACCTCTCGGAGCGCAAACATAAGATAGGGCAACAGCATGTCCCAGTCCCTCCCGTCCTTGGTAACCACTTTTTTAAGCATGGACTTAAGGGTTTTGTTGCACCGCTCGACCAGCCCATCGGTTTGCGTATGGTACACCGATGTGCGCAGGTGCTTTATTTTCAACAGTTTACATAATTCTTTTGTCACCTTGGACATAAACGGGGTCCCCTGGTCAGTAAGGATCTCCTTTGGTAACCCAAGACAACAGAACATGGCAAATAACTCCCGAGCAATAAGCTTCGCGGAGGTATGGCGTAGCGGAATGGCTTTTGGATAGCGTGTGGCGTAATCTTCAACCACCAAAATGTGTTGGTGACCGCGTGCGGATTTTACTAGGGGCCCTACCAGATCCATTGCAATCCGTTCAAAAGGTTCCTCTATAATAGGAAGAGGCACCAATGGACTCCGGAAATTCGCAATGGGCGAGGTCAGTTGGCATTCCGGGCAGGATTCACAGAATTTCCGTACATCGGCGTACACTCCCGGCCAAAAGAACCTCTGTAAAATACGCTCTTGTGTCTTGGTAACCCATAAGTGCCCCCCGAGGGGGTGGGTGTGAGCCATGTTAAGCACTGCCTGACGATGGGATTGTGGCACGACCAGTTGTTCTACTATCTCTTCCCTGCTTTTGTCTATTCGGTAGAGTAAATCATTATAAACTGCCATGCGGGGAAAGACAACTTCTGCCCCTGGTTGTTGGCCCACCCCATTCACCTCTTTTACATTCCCCCACGCCTGGGAGCGGGTAGAATCCCTTAGCTGTGCCGTCCCGAAGTCCTCCCGGGACGTTCCCAGCTCCGGGATCGCTACAGTCTATTCACTTTCTCCTGGCAACACCTCTAGTGGACCCCTGTCAGGTTCTCCCCCTGTCCCAAGGTCGGCGATCCCTACAGCAGGTATCCCCGACTCGGGGTCATCGGGTTCCGCACCCAGATTCATTTTTGCCTGGGAAAACGTATTATTTCTCTCCCACAGGTACCAAAACAACGGAAAATCCCTTCCCATCACTACCCCGTATGGTAGAGTTTTCACCACTCCTACCACATGCGTCACGTCTCCGCACGAAGTGGAGAGGCACACCTCTGCTGTTGGATATTTGCGGAGCTCACCATGTATACACACAATCCCAACCTCCCTCTCCGTGGACTCCGACCTCTAGATCAGCGACCCATAAACGAGGGTCACTATACTGCCCGAGTCCAAAAGGGCCTCTGCCCAATGCCCATTTACATACACATGACAGAGAGGAGGTTCAAGAATAGGGCGGGCAGCATACACCGTATTAGCATAAATAGACATTCGGCGTGTGTACCCACAATCCATGGACTCCGTAATCAACGGTCAATAAGCGGCGATATGGCCGGGCCCTTGACATCTCCAGCACTTCATAGCGGTGGCCCCACCAGTTTTTGTTACTATTCTTGGGGGGACTAGTCTTTTGCCACGCTCAGTGTGGGTTGCCCCCTCGATATGGGCTTGGGTTTTTGTTGTTTACCAGCGCCGTACGTGTCTCTCGGCCAGGGTCCTGTGGCCGCCGGTCCTGACGCACTGGGGCAGAGTCTCGTATAAAGTCCTGTGTGGCGGTATATCGCTCAACTAAACTCACCACCTGGTCCAGGTTACCCGGGTCTCCTTGCCCCACCCAACGTTGTATAGCGACTGGCAGAGTCCGCACCAACCGGTCGACCACCACCCTTTCCACCATCTGGACTGGAGACAACACCTCCGGCTGTAACCACTTTTTAACCAGTTGTAGTAAGTCATATGCCTGAGACCTGGCTGGACAGGTCTCCACATAGGCCCATGAAAACACTCGCTGAGCCCTCACATAGGTATTGACCCCCAGACGGGCAAGGATCTTATCTTTCAATTTCTTGTAGTCCAGGGCATCCTCCCGGCTGAGGTCGAAGTAGGCTTTCTGGGCGTCCCCTATCAGGAACGGAGCCACCACTTCCGCCCACTGGCCTGCCGGCAGTTTTTCCTGCTCCGCTGTGCGCTCAAAAACCGTAAGGAAAACCTCCACATCATCCTCCAGGCTTAGTTTCCGCAGGGCAGAGCGAACCCTGTCCCGGGGCACCCGTCGGTCGGAGTCAGTTGCTGCCGGTGTCTCACGCAGGGCCGCAATCTGTTGCCGTAGTAATGCATTCGCCTCTTGTTGTTGTCGCTGGGTCTCCTGATGCTGCCACCGGGATTCCTTATGCTGCTGCTGGAACAGACCCAATTGCTCGTGTTGCTTTTGCTGAATTGTTACCAACTGCCGCAGAAGCTCCTCCATGTTATCGGCCGGTTTATACTGTAGCGTAGCCGGCCTAATTATGGACATGCGGAGCCGTCACAGACTTCAGCTGGTTCAGCGGTGGGGTATGCCTCAAGGCTCCATGCCCGCATTCTCCACCATAATGTAGCGGGGTGAGGGTCCCAAACCTGCAGCCAGGGAAGGCCGTGTGCGACAATGCTGCAAACCTGGGTGCGGCCCTTCGCCGGAGCAATGTGACACACATGCCTTGTATGGCTCACGTGTTGAACCTGGTTGTCCAGCAATTTCTAACCCACTATTAAGGTCAAGATAGGCTTCTGCAGAAGGCACATTGTGATGCCTGCCTGGATCCACAGACTCAGACAGGCTGTAAAGGATAGGCTAGAGGGAAGCCACTCACCAAGCAGGACCCCTATAACCCTGAAACCCTTTAACCCCTATACAGGGATTTGGAATTACACAGGGCCCAAGGTGATCACTACCTGTGGAAGGCTGCAGTCTGAGAGAGTAGTAGTCAGGCAGGGTCAAACCAGGAATTGTGGAATAGGGACAGAATCCGCAGGCAAGGACATAATCAGAAAACAAGCAGAGGGCAAATCCGGATCGGGCAACGAGGTACATAAACAACAGGCAAGAGATGTAGTGAGGAAACAAGCAATAGTCAGCACACAAAATCACAAAACAGAACAGGGCGGAACAGGAACCAGAAGTTCAGAACTATCTCTAGCACTGGTCAGCAGACAGGAGAGGCATTAAAAAGGATGTGGTGACTTCCCATAGGTTGTAGCTGGATTAGGGTACTTCAGCTGGGAGACACCTGCCACCTACAGTCAGCCAGTGGTACTACAGATCCCAAGGAAACCCAGCCCAGTGGATGAGCGGAGCCTGCATCCACCAGCGCCACTGGCATCGACTCCTCTCCCATCACCAGCACTATCCACGGCAGGAACACGGCATCGCCTGGAGATAGGAATAGAAGTCGCTGCAGCGGACTCCGGTGGTGACGTAACACACGGTCGCTATGTGCTCACTTCCGCCATTCACACCCCGCAGCTCAACGACTTGCATCACTCCAGAAGTCTTTTGGCCTGCCGGTTCACCGGCTAACATGCGATGTGCCGACAAACTGGAATTCAACTCTGTACATGTTGCAGCGACTGTGGCAGCACTGCCGAGCCCTGGTGCAATACGATATGACATATAGTTTGGGCCAACGAGATCCAGAGGTGGGGAAGATCACGCTGCTGGTGTGGTCTCAGATCAAGGACCTATGCACCCTTCTGCACAGTTTCGAAATGGCGACGAAGATGTTTAGTGCTGATGATGCCATTATCAGCATGACAATTCCAGTCATCTACATGCTGGCGCACACTCTAAACATTATTCAGAGTCAGGTGGAGGGACAAGAGGAAGGGGAGGAAGTACAGGAGGATTCATATGCGGAAGGAATAACAAGATCTCCAAGGTCCAGACGGTCAGCACCACCAAGGCGGCAGGCATGGGATGGTGAGGGAGAGGGATTAACAAGGACGCATGGTAGCAGCCAAACTGTTGAGGAAGGTGCAGGAGCCCAGGAAGAAATGGAGGACGAACTGGCCATGGGCATGGAAGACTCAGCAGATGAGGGACACCTTGATCACATTTCTGTTGTGCGAGGTTGGCGGGAGAGGGCAGAGGAAGGAAGCATGATTCTAACCTCGCCACCAACAACACAACAAGGAATTGATCCTTCTGGATGCGCAAGACACATGAGCGCCTTCTTGCTGCACTACCTACAACATGACCCTCGGATTGTCAGAATTCGAAGTAATGCTTATTACTGGGTTGCCGCACTCTTAGATCCCCGGTACAAGACAAAATGTGGTGAAATAATTCCTGCCATAGAAAGGGACGCACGTATGCAGGAGTATCAGCAAAAGCTGTTACACAATCTTAGATCGGCTTTTCCACTAAACACCAGTAGTGCAGAGAATGAATATCATAGCTTTGTCATGGCTAGGAGGGAATGGTCTTTTACTTGTCCACATCTGAGGGACCGAGGGCTGGCTGCTGTGCTGAGGTGGCATTGAGTAGGGTGTCCTTGCAGAGTTGCAAATTTGGTCATATACAAAATGAGTGGAAAAAGGCCAGTTGCTGGTGGAAAGCGGAACAGGCGTGTTGGAAAGGGAAAAAAAGTTTGTGTCCGTGGGGTTGGTGGTAAAGCAACAGTAACATCATAGTACCATAGTTTTTAAGGTTGAAGGGAGACTCTAAGGGGTACTTTGCACACTACGACATCGCAAGCCGATGCTGCAATGCCGAGCGCGATAGTCCCCGCCCCCGTCGCCGCTGCGATATCATTGTGATAGCTGCCGTAGCGAACATTATCGCTACGGCTGCTTCACATGCACTCACCTGCCGTGCGACGTCGCTCTGGCCGGCAGGCGGCCAATAGGAGCGGAGGGGCGGAGATGAGCGGGATGTAAACATCCCGCCCACCTCCTTCCTTCCGCATTGCAGCCGGGACGCAGGTAGATGTTCCTCGCTCCTGCGACTTCACACACAGCGATGTGTGCTGCCGCAGGAGCAAGGAACAACGTCGGACCGTCGCGTCAGCGTAATTATAGAATTCGCCGACGCTACACCGATGATACGATTACGACGCTTTTGCGCTCGTTAATCGTATCCTCTAGGATTTACACACTACGATGTCGAGAGCGACGCAGGAAGTGCGTCACTTTCGTCATGACCCCACCGACATCGCACCTACGATGTCGTAGTTGGCAAAGTACCCCTTAGTCCATCTAGTTCAACCCGTAGCCTAACATCTGCTGAAGAAACACCATCTTCCAGCCAAAATAAAATGTTTACTTCTTTCCGTGGACAATCTGATATGATCCCTTTCTTACAGACACAACTATCGCTACCAAATGTAGATGAGGCACCAAAAGAGCAGGTGCTTGAATGGATCTCAAATGCTCCATCAAGTGGCCTCTCCTCCACCACAACTTCAACATCCCAAATACTCCAGTCCTCTGAGGTGTCACCCCAATCCACTTGCTTCCTACCAGCTCTCAAGTCTCCACCTGCACTGCTGAGTATGGAGTAACAGACATGGTTGAGTCTGCAGAGCTGTTCAGTCACACTATAGCCTGGGAATCAGAGGTCTGCTCCAAAGTTGCAGTGAGTCCAGACAAGGAAATGATCTGCACTGATGCCAAAAAGCTTTGTGAGCCAGTTACAGGCCCAGATGAAGAAGGTTCTGAGCATAATGTAGACCCTCATTCCCAAACTGTAACTCCTCTTGGTTGAGACAATGAGGAACATGCTACATAGTTACATTGTTAGTTACATAGGTTGAAAAAAGACTTAAGTCAATCTAGTTCTGATGAGACTCAGATACCTGATTGGAATGACAATTTTACTATTCGGTCAGGGCAAGAAGAGGTTGGCTCTGAGGACGAGGGGAGTGAGAACACACAAGGTGATGATGAGGTTGGAGATCCCACTTACTGTCAATCCACAGTCAGCAGTCGATGAGGTCAGGAGAGGAGGTAGAGGAGAATGCTTAGTTAGGTTGCGCCTTCCTGGACAGAGACGGAGTACTGGAAGCACGTCAACAACTGCATCCTCAGCCACAACTCTTCCTCTGAGCAGAAGACGTGGTGGCTCTGCAGGTCACATGGGCTCTAAGCCTTTCCTAGCCTGGGCCTTTTTGGCATCGCAAAGGATCACCAATCTCATGTCATCTGTAAGATTTGTCACCAATCTCTAAGTAGAGGCCAAAAACTCACTAGTTTGAGTACTTTGTCCATGAACCGTCACATGGATAATAATAATAATAATCTTTATTTTTATATAGCGCTAACATATTCCGCAGCGCTGTACATACATCAGCAACACTGTCCCATTGATGCTCCCAATCTAAATTCCCTTTCTGTATGTCTTTGGTGTGTGGGAGGAAACCCACACAAACACAGGGAGAACATACAAACGTCTTACAGATGTTGTCCTTGGTGGGATTTGAACCCAGGACTCCAGCGCTGCATGGCTGCAGTGCTATCTTTTGAGCCACCGTGCCACAGTAAGTCACAGTGGGAAGCTCACTGTGCTACAATGCGGCCTAGCGGGGCGAGCCAACCACCGTCTGCCCCATCAAGTGCATCCGCGTACTCTTCATCCTCTGTGACTGTGGGGACAGCAGTCACACATGCTGTTGGACGCAGACCTTCCACCTCTTTATCCGCAAAAGGCAGTGTAATTGGCAGGTCGTCAGTTGTTTTGGAAGTGGAAACAGCTGCTGGTGTTGAGCTCTCTCAGACATCGAGAGCACCACCTTTGAATGAAGGCAACATTATATCTCCACCTGCACCTTCCTCACAGATTGCCTGGGCTAGCTGCAGTTAAAAATTGGTTACTGGATAGACAGGCAGTGTATCTTACTTTACAAGAGTGCTACACCACTGACTATCAGACGCTGATATTATGACCAAGGGATTTCCTGGGCTAGCTGCAGTTAAAAATTGGCAACTGGAGACAGGGGGTGTATTTTACTTTAAAAGAGTGCTACACTGTTGACTATTGTGCCGCACCCATGTCAGTAGCAGCCGGGCTGCTCCGATCCGGACCCGCAGTGTGGCTCGAGGGATTCTCCGGACCCGGGGGTCACGCAGACACTCCAAATGAAAGGGGACATATTTGTACGGGATTTGCCGTAGTCAGTCTGTGACGCCACCCACGGTGTGTGGTGAAGTATGGCACCACTGCTACTGTTGTGGGACACCCGTGGCGATGGGATGGCAGCTGGTTGTTAACCCCTCCATGGGTAGGGATGGTTGCCCTGGGATCCGGTGACTTGGTGCAGGGGACGGTGATAGCAGTGGCTGGCGCACCTGGTCAGACCAGGGAGTCTCAGCTTACTCATGGTTAAAGAAATCAGAGAAGTTAAGTGACTAACCAAGGTGCTGGTGGCTGGCCGCCGCGGCCAGGTGTACTCTGGTCCCCCACCCGGGCTGGTGGTCTGTGTCCCTTTCCTCTGCACTGTGTTGTGATGTGCTGGACTTCCCGGTGTGGAACGCGGGAGTCCGCTCCCGGTACTATCAAATACTGATACTATGACCAAGGGATTGCCTGGGCTAGCTGCAGTTAAAAATTGGCAAGTGGAGACAGGTGGTATATCTTACTTTACAAGAGTGCTACACCACTGACTATCAGACACTGATACTATGACCAAGGGATTGCCTGGGGTAGCTGCAGTAAAACATTGGCTACTGGATAGACAGGCGGTGTAGCTTTCTACACAGCAGTGCTACACTACCTGCCCAAAAGGATTGCCTGAGCTAGATTTGGCCAGATGCTGTGAAAAACACTTGCACAGCACTGTCACAGACCTGCCTAGCAAAAATTGCTAGGAACTGCTCTAACCTAGCCCTCAAAAGGGCTGAAATTACAACTAGTCCCTACTCCCTAAACCTATCTCTCTATTAAACTTTATAGCGCCCACAGCAGCAATAGCGGTGAGATGACTGACACACAACTGCAGCACTGAGATAATGGTGGCAATGGGGAATATGTCTGGGTTTTATAGGGCAAGGACATGTGACATACACAGCCAATGACACATGCTCTTGCTTGTGTGCAAAAAATGCACTTTGCTGTGTGTGTGTGTGTGTGTGTGTGTGTGTGTGTGTGTGTGTGAGATTGACTGACAGCCTGCATCACCCCACTGTACATGCGGTCAGGAAAAAAAAAAGGAGATGACAATATTTCAGCAGCAATGATCTAAACCCCGCCCCCCCCGCACACTATACACTACTGCCATCCCCTCGCATGACACTGGGCTCACGCTGGCAGTACAGCAGAGCCGAGTGTCATGCGAGTCTCCGTGCGACTGAGGTCCGTTTATGTGAGCAGACCTCAGCTGCGAGGGGCGGGCCGGTGCTGCGGAGGGGCGGGCCGGCACAAAGGAGGGGAGGGAGGGATTTTTCTCCCTCTCTCCTCCGTTGCCAGCTATTGCCATTCTCGCCCTGCACTTGCGGTATACCGGTGCGATTTTTCACTCACCCCATTGACTTGAATGTGTGTGAGAGAAACAATGATCACTTTACACTTACTGTGAAAAGCCAGTTACGCTTTTGGAGATCGAACCGTTATCGAACATAATCTCGAACTGTCGAACTTGAAGCTAATTGTTCGCGTTCGTCAAACAACTCGAACATCGCCTAAAACTGGTCGATTTTGAGATTGGCGAACAGTTCGATTCGAACACCGCTCATCTCTATTGGTGACCATGGTGGCCATTTTGAAGTCGGACATTTTGGATCCAACTTTGTTTCCAAACTTATCAAACTTATTGAGAATTTCACAGGAAAAACAATGGTGTGCTTGGGTTTAACGAAACTTTATTCGTTCATTAATTATTTACAATTTTATAACCACTTATAAAATGTGTTCAAAGTGCTGCCCATTGTGTTGGATTGTCAATGCAACCCTCTTCTCCCATGCTTGACACACTGATAGCAACTCTGCAGAAGAAATGCTAGCACAGACTTCCAGTATTCATTGTTTCAGATGCTGCTCATCTTGTATCTTCACAGCATAGACAAATGCCTTTAGATGACCCCAAATAATAAAGTCTAAGGATGAGGATGTCAGATCGGGAGACCTTGGTGGCCATTCAACTGGCCCTCGATGATCAATACACTTTCCAGGACACTGTTCATGAAGGAATGCTTGGACCTGACTCTCATAATGTGGTGGTGCACCACCACAGGTCCGAGCATTCCTACATGAACAGTGACTTCAAATTGGCCGCCATGGTCACCACCCATCTTGAAAAGTTCCCCCCCCTCCCATATAGTAATGAGCCACAAACAAGAAGTTGATATCACCAACCATTCCCATTTTATTTAGGTGTATCCATATAAATGGCCCACCCTGTATGTATGTGTGCATATATATATATATATATATACATACTTATTTTTTTCCAAGAGTGGCGGTGAGACAGTGGAAGGTTTGAGGGGTGGAGGCGGAGCTGCGGTAGTACCTGGGTGGAGTCTCAAGGGAGCCTGAAAATGTTGCCTGTACAGGGCCCTGAAATTCCTAGTGGCTAGTGGCAGCCCTGCCGGTGGTCAATAGATGATATGCATCTTATGATAACTGTACATTGTGGAAAGCAGGGAGCCTGGAGAAGAAACAGGTGTTTGTGGGAAGTGTAGTTTACAGCGGTCACATGGGCAACAGAGAAACAATGATGAAAGGACAGGAGCCAGAGATGTAAGAAATGAACTCGCTAGTATCTGAAAATATGACCTGGTTAGTATAGAGAAGGTATTAGACTATAGGGGACATGGGAAAAAAAATTGTAAGAACCCCTTTAATGTCTATGGATTTAGAATGAGATGTCATAAAAAATTCCTGTAGTTATAATATGTGGTTGTCCCAAAATCTTTGTCCAATTTGTGTAGCTTTGAATGTCCCCACAAATCAAAAGAATATCCCTATGAACAATCATACAGAATCATTGGACTACAGCTCATCTAATATCACTTATCTTTACACGCTCAGTCTCTCATAATCTCACTTTTCCTTATTTCTAGCTCGAATTATGATTTTTTTTAATTATAGTAAACAAGTTAAAAATATAGATAAGTCTGGCTAAAAAATAACGAAAAGGAAGCAAGTTAATTGAACCCATCAATAAAGTATGATTCTTAAGAAGGTAAATTGAAAGCTGCACAAAACTCTGCTTAATTTCACAATTCACTTCTGAACAGAAGCAAAATAACAAGAATAAAAAAAATATTTTGCCTCTCAGATATAAGATAATAAAGGGTTAATTTAATTTTTATTCCTTGCCCATTATATAGCTACAGACTGGAGTCAGTAACAAACAGGCTACATTTCATTGCCTGACAGCCCTGGTTCTGGGGTCAGTCTGACCTCTTAAGCCTTGGCCATTACTACATATTTACTGGCTTTGCACAATCCGTTGCTCTGTAGTTTCCTTGTTAAGCTAGTTTCACAAGCTCGTAAAGCATGTAGCATCCTCGCATTGAAATACCCTGTCCATCCTCGAGGTCTCCTGACATAGCTATTGGCGTCAGAAATCTACGGAGCAGGTAGCTCAGATCAGGAAACCCAACAGTCAGGGACATGTTGTGATGTGAATATGGTCCGAGTTTCATGAACATATGAAAGTGGCCTTAAAGGGGTTAGCTGGTCTAAAATGGCAAGTCGGCTGTCAGTCTGTGTTGCTCTATGTGACAGCACATTTGTACATACGCTGTGTGCTGTGAGGATGGCAGTCACATGACCACGAGTATGTAATATGCACACTCTGACTCAGTGTGTGCTCACACTTGCTGGTCACTTGCCTGCACTTTCTGGGCGCCACCTCTAATTTTTGTTAAAAAAAGTTTAGATGCCTTGCACTATAGCTTTGGTAAAAAGTAAAACAAGGAAGCGCATGTGAAGAGTCTCAGGGATAGCGGTGAGACCAGTAATTAAGAACTGCTCACCTGATGTGGTTGTGAAGACCTCGCACAACCACGGTGTAAACCGAGAGTCAGGTGGATATCCACCTGATGAAGATAGTGTATATCGAAACACGTTGCAGCTTTGAGAAAGCAATTCAAATTTATTAAATTAACACAACATTGTGGCCTCCTTAGCGCTCTATCAGACCGTGTTTCATTTTTATTGTTGCACTATAGCTTTGATTTAGACACTTTTTCTGACTTATTCATTAAGGGTTGTTGCTTCTTGTTAGAGAAGCATGAGGAGGGATGAGCTGGCATAGATTAAGTGGGCAATTTATCATTGATTGTTTTGGAATGGGTATTTTTTCCCTTTTTATCACATTTATAATTGATATTCGCTTTTCATGGGCACTGTTTCCAACACTTTCCTGCACACAAAAGAATGTTTTTTCATTGAAGTGTCTACTTTTTTGTGATTTATCAACTAAGACTTTTAAAAAAGATTTTAAAAAGTTCCAATCTCCGTCCACTAAGTGGCTGTAAAGACCAGAGCAAAAGGTTACATTTATCAGGACTTTTCAGGAATCTCGATGCCATATTCAAGATATCATCAGATTAGTGGATTTACAGTTAGCTTTCTTTATACAAGTTTTATTTACAGTTATGCAAATTCAAGTTTGAAGAAATATTCATATATTGGAGACAATTTAATAAGGTGCTTACCCCTGAAATGTGGCGAAAACCGCTTAATAAGCTGCAGAAACATATTGTGACTTTTGGCGTTTATATGCCAGTCCCGGGTAGCTATGCCCATATGGGCATGGCATGGATGGGGCTGCCTGTGACGGGGTATGTGACAGAGCAGTAATGGTTGCCAGGCTGAGGAACAATCCAAAAGGCTTTAATGGAACCACACAGATAAAGCACCAAATATGAATATAAATCCTTAAAGTCTGCAAGGAATCCACAACAAAACAACAGAGCCGGGGGATCCTCCCGGTATTCCGACGCCAGGGGAAATATGGCAATGGTCCTTACATGCGTTCCTTGAGCCCAACAGGGTGAACAACAAAACACAATCCCACGTCGCCACTGATCTTTAATCTGTAACAGTCCATACACAGGCACTAGAATTTAACCTCCGCTATAGATCCGAGTCCTTCTCCAGCCAAGATCCAACTAACTGACTAACATGGGTCTCATTATTCTCCTCTCCTGGGATCAGCCCTTTAGGTGGGCAGTAGGGCCCACCTCCCCTGGACATTTGATACATGAAAGGATGCTAGACATCCTGGCTCTATTCTGTCTACCAAGTTGTGGATTGAAGGAGCCCCATGCTGAGAAGAGCAAACAATCTCCCAACAGAAGCAGTACATACAGGACAAAAGCTACTGCTGGAGCCTTATTACAATATGGTACAGGCTGGGGGGATATAATGTTACAACCAAAGAACAAAGACAGCCAAGCAACCTACATGTCCCTATATGGCATAGAGTACATGAATTAAGGCCGGGGGTTGGGGAGGGATATATCATTACGTCGCCAACCTGTCAAATTCATTGCAAGTTATGCCACTAAGGGCGGGCGTAAATGTCTGGTGACAGCACTCGCTGGATACCAGATGGGCCTTATTCATTAATTGGCGAATGCCGCTTAATGCATCAAGTTAGAATACTTCAGCAAGCGCTTCATTAAGCCTAGCGTGCGCTACCCCAGTTTTAATGAATCGCGCCATTATCTTTTTACAATTCACTTTTTTAAGATGATAAAAATGTATAAACAAATATTACGCAATTATAAGCTTATGCCATCTTGTACACTGTAATATTGTACACCCAATAAAATAAGGCTACAGACAATATTTTGATGTTGAAGGACTTGTTCTCTCTGAGTTCTTCATAATCTACCCATTACAGTCCCTGACAGAAGCTCTGTCGCTTATCCATATTATGTAAATAAAAGCTTATAACCTGACTTTGAATTCATCCATTGGTTTTATAAATTACTCTTTTGAAAGCTGAAACCCTCCCAAATTCGGATTAGGTTATGAAAATAAAGTTGCTGCAAAGCTGAAATATTGATCATTTAATGAACACAGAAAGGTCAGATTTTGGCAAGACAAAAGTTTTGTCGCCCACAGAAAGTAATGTGAAATTCAAACAAATAATTAACTTCTAATACAAAGATATGTTGCATAACATTTGTGAATGAAGTTGTGGTGCTATTAGAGCCATTTTTAATATTTTGTGTGACTTCCATGAGCTTGAAGGACTGCATCCATGTGGTTCAACAATGATTCATACAATTTATTGATGAAGTCATCAGGAATAGCAAAGAATGCAATCTTACATGCCTCCAAGAGTTCATCTAGATTCTTTTGGTTTTGTCTTCCAAGCTTCCTCTTTCATCCTACCACAAAGATGCTCAATGATGTACATGTCTGATGACTGGACTGGCCAGTACTTGAGCACCATGATCTTCTTTGCCAGAAAGAACTTTGTTGTAGAGATGGATGTATGAGATGGAGCACCATCCTGCTGCAGAATTTGACCCCTTTTATGTAAGAGGTAGCTAATACTTCTTGATATTTTAGGCTATTGATATTGCCTTCCACCTTACAAATATTTCGCACACCCCCATACTGAATGTAACCCCAGACCATGATCTTTCCACCACTAAACTTAACTTTTTTCTGGGTGTATTTTGGATCCATACGGGCTCCAGTAGGTCTCCTGCAGTATTTGCGGCGGCTGTGGTGTAATTCAACTGAAGATTCATTAAAGAAATTCACCTTCTGCCACTTTTCCAGCGTCCATTTGTTTAGCAGGCTGTGGGACTTGGCAAATGCCACATGGTTTTTTAATTGCCTTTTGTTTAGTGCTGGCTTCTGGGCACTGATTTGACCAAGGAGGCCATTTCAAGACAGAATCCTACAAACTGTTCTAGTTGACACAGGGACTTGAGGTGACCAGGCCTTTTGGAGCTCTGCTGCAGTGGAAGAGGGGCTGGCTTTGGATTTTCTAACCAACAAACGTTCCTCCTGAGCAGTTGTCTTGCAGGGTCTGCTGGACCTGGCCTTGTCAAAAACATCTCCAGTCTCTTCAAATCTTTTTTTAATTCTTTGTACTTGATGCTGAGATACATTAAAGGTGCCATCTACCTCTGAAGTGGATCTGGTCTTCAGCCTCTTGGTAATCAAGGCTTTGGTTGCAGGGTGGATTTTTGGCATGTTGTCAGAGATCAAATTGCAGTTCAAGTGAAGGTCTGGGTGCTGGGCTTGTTTTTATACACGCCAACGAATTAACCGATCATTTACTGAGCACAGGTGAGGATGTAAACTAGGATTGGGTGCATTATATGACAAGGCGACAAAACTTTTGTCTCACCAAAATCTGACCTTTCTGTGTTCATTAAATGATCAATATTTCAGCTTTGCAGCAACTTTATTTTCATAACCTAAACCAAATTTGGGAGGGTTTCAGCTTTCAAAAGAGTAATTTATGAAACCAATGGATGAACTTAAAGCCAGGTTATAAGCTTTTATTTACATAAAATGGAAAAGCGACAGAACTTTTGTCAGGGACTGTATATTCTACGGACCCTCTTGTATGCACAGATCGATAGGTCTGAAAACAATGAATGATTGTGATCTGATGTGAGGATTAAAGTTCCTCATACACTACAATGGATCTGAAAAATATGCACAGCACATGAGTGCCATACCTGCTATATCCTATGTCAATTTTTAAGCGCCTAAGAGCATGATTGCCAGCTTATTTTTTTATTTTTCTGGACAACTTATCAAAAAATTATGGACAGAAAATATTTTAAATTTACACATTAGAAAATCAGTCTAAATTATGTTCATAAGTGATACATGTCTACAGTCTACAGTCCATAATTCTGATATCAATATATTATCTGCATGCAATGTGAATTGAGTGGAGAGCAAAAAAAAAAAGGGAAAATACCACGGTATCGGCCGCGCTGCTCAGAAGAAGGTAGTGATAAGATTAATATTGAAGACTTATTAAGGATTGATATGCCACTACGCGTTACGGTGGTGCATCCTCCCCCTTCCTCAGGTAGCAATAAAAAGGCAGGAAATTGGATCTTATATACATGAATTGGGGAAAAAAAAAAAAAAGTTCAAACCTTTTCCCACAATTAGATTAAATCCCCCACAGGATGAAATCATTTGATCAATTAAGATAAGAACATTCCCCCATACAGGGTACTAGTATACATACATTCATGGTGAAAGACAATAGCATACATAGGTTCATAAAAACTATAGTTCATACTAAAATGTGTATTAAAAATAATGATAAATCAATTTACTGCAGCTATAAAAGAATTGTGTCTGACCAACATAATTATATGTACATATTACCATATTGTCATTATAAAAAGTGCTAACAAGCAAAATGATGAATAAATAAAAAAATGGATTAAAAATATGATTAGTGTAAAAAAGTGTTGGTATAAAAAATGATTAATATAAAACCCCACTCCCTTCCCATAGGAGTTTGTATGCCTAATGGGAATAAATTATTGGTAAACTGATCAGTGGAAGAATTAGTTTCCCGTGGGAGAGTAAAATTACATAACTTACATAACTAAATGTGAAACTCCGGAGATATTGAATGAAATAATTTATATATATATATATATATATATATATATATATATATATATATATATATATATATATAATATAATAAAACGGGATACATGATAAAAATCGGTGGAGCTATGATCATGTGATAGACTATGACGAGCTGATCAATTGTACATTGGGTGAAAATTAAGAGGAACCATTTGATTGGAATAAATATGGAAGAATTAAATAAATTACAATAGATTGATGACCAGGGGAATCATTATACATACATGGGGGAATCTAGTGGTTTCAAAAATAAATTATCAATTTGTTGATTCTCAAGTCTATTATATGATACTATTCTATTTCATTTTATTTAATTCGCTCTGTCATAATATTTAGACCTTCTGGATATAGGGTAGCTAATTTAAATATACAGAAGGATTCCCGTTCCACTAGTTTCCAATATCTGTCTATATCATCTGCCATAATTTGTTCAATGATCACTGTTTTGAACGTGTCCCCATCTTTATTGTGTTGGCATAAAAAATGTTTCGATAAACTATGGGTAACTGTACCATGACGGATGTTATATCTATGACCGTTTAACCTATTGTGTAGCATTTGTGTTGTGCGACCTACGTATTGTAGGCCACAAGGTCATTCCAACAAATAAATCACGTAGGAGGTAGTACAAGTAAGATATTGTTTTATAAAAAATTCCTCCCCCGTAATGTTGGACTTGAATGATTGTATGCCCTGTTTTAAAGTTTCACAGCACAGACACCTAGATTGGCCACAACGATAATTACCTATTGGTTTCATGGTATCTGACCCCTTTTGGGGCACAACAGATTTATCATTTGGTATTTTACTGGGAGCAATCATATTTTTGGTGTATCTCACACCACTTAAATCTTGTGCTTTTAAGGTTCCACACAGGAGCACCCTCTCCTTTTTCATTTCATTGCACTGTGAATTGTAAATTGATGCTAATTGAAAAAAATACACGTTTGCCTTAATATTTTTTTACATAAAGGACGAAAAAGTGTCCTATTTTCGTGGACTGTCCAGAAATTTCTAGATGTTTGGCAACCCAGCTCCAGGCCTTTTTCACACGTCCACTTAAAGAAATGCACGTGCGACATGTTCCATTTTGACAATCTGTGTGTACATGTGTCATCTGTGTGTTATTCTTGTGTATGTGTGTGCCATCCGTGTGACATCTGTGTGACACAAACTGGAAACATACACATGGCACTGAAATTAATTATTTTTGAATGTGTTACAAAGATGTACAAAGATAGATAGATATGTAGATAGATATGTAGATAACGGATAGATGAGAGATATATAGGTAGATAGATAGATAGATAGATAATAGGTACTGTAGCTAGGCAGATGATAGATACTGTAAATAGATTATAGATAATAGATGAGAGATATAGAGGTAGATAGATAATAGATACTGTAGCTAGGTAGATGATAGATATTGGAAATAGATAGATAATAGATGAGCAATAGATGGGTAGATAGATGAGCGACAGATAAGAGATAGATAGACAGATACTGTAGCTAGATAGATGATAGATACTGTAGATAGGTACTGTAATAGATAGAAGTATTATCCACATTTTTTAAAATAATTTTTGATAACTAACCAAGGTAAAGCAGACAGCTGTGGGATGATATTATCAGACTGGGGAGGCCCATGGTTATTAGGCCATTCTCAGCCTAAAAATACTAGCCTGTAGCTACTCCAGAAGTGGCGCATCACAAAAGATGTGCGAATTCTGACACTGCAACTCAGCTCTTTCTGATTTCTCTGGTGCATTGGCAATCGGGGTAATGTTAGTTTGGGTTGATGTCAACTGTATAGTATCAGCTGGAATCAAACTCTGGTGTTAGTAATGGAGGGACCCAGCATCTCTAAAGAGCAGTGACATCAGTAACGTAACCACTAAAGATGGGTTCAGTCGGTCTGGCCAGACATTTAAAAACATTCCTTATTTTCTTTCTTTTTCCTTTTATTTTTTTTTTTTTAAATTATCCAGGTGGCTGAACCTGAACAGTAACACAAACTTCCCTAAGAACTCTGTGTTCAGGGTCCATGCACGAAGGCTAGGTATATGATACAGACCCCAAACTTTACATTTTGGGTTTGCCCATGACTGATTACCACTCATCAGAGGCTTCGGGTTACCAGGTCACCCTGGGTCACACTGTGCAATAAATGCCACTGTCAGAGCTTGACAGTGGCAATTAACAGGTTATCAACAGTTAGGGACAGATGAGAGCTGAATAGCACAGCCATCAACTGCTGGGAATGATGAGGGATGGCATGGGAGCCCACATCAATAGCGGGGAGAAGACTTAGGAGATAAGTTAGACTGTTTTGTTTCGGAAATAACCTGTTATTTAGCTTTGGTAAAGCTTTAGTGATAAAGTCATGTGCGGAGTACTTACTTTTTTTTATTTTTTTTCAGCTTCTTAAACACACTAAAGATGGATAAGCATTTTTTTATCTGCTGATTTTCCTCATCTCATTCATAGTTGAATGTTTGTTGAAAGATAAATAGACATATTGTGTATTTCAAAAATGCAGCACAGGTCATTGACTTCGCCGTAATGCATTGCGCTTTCTCCCCGGCGGAAATACACAACATTGAAAATGCAAAAAAATCTCATCATGGCAAAATAGCCGAAAGGATCAAATCTCTTCATATTTTTTATTTTATATTATTATTTAAACAATATAATGAATCTGTAATGGGAGAGGACGTTCCCAGAGTTTTATGTTTATATGTTTATTTAATGTTTTATAAGTGGTGTTCTAAAAAAATATTTCCACACTGTTTCTGATTACAGTTCCATCACATGGTATTCTATATAATGTATAAAGGCTTTGTACTAATTTTTTTTCTTTTAAAACCAGACAAATTTAATTCAGTCATGATCACAAAATGAGAAGATGTTTAATATTTGCAATAACTAAACCCATTAGGCAGAGAATTGTATCATAACTAATTGAAAAGGATGTGGTAGACTAATGCATGACTATTGCTCATTAATTTAACTTCATTAAAGCAGCTGACACCAGTCACATATTTGCTACACAAGTCAAGGATAATGTATTTTAGGACTGCATTGTTACTAAACTGGAAGAAATTACAAGAGATTATTAGTCCAGGATTGTTTTAACTCAAGGACATACGGCACATGGAAGGTAGTTGTCCTGTATAGATTTTACATTAGAGTTCAGGAATTTTGAGACCTACCTCTCCTCATAAGAATTAGGCTACGCTCCCACTACAAGTTTTTGGTGAGTTTTTCATCTTGCAGATTATCGGCAGCATTTCTGCACTTATTATATAAATTAGGTTATTTACATTTTTTATGGCATTTTATTGCATTTGTAAGGAGATGGATAGGCTAGGCTATCATATTCCCCTGAAGACAACTAATTGAATTGATATAATGTGAATTGTGATGTGAAATGTTTAAATGGGTTTGCCGGACATCAATTTTGATAGAGTTAATGTTTACCTGCATAATATTGTGCAATGCTATATGAAATTTATTGTGTTTCTGTGTAATGTATGCTGTAATAGAGTTATGTGTAGCAGTGTTATAGGAAAGTATAATTTAAGGTATAGTAATGTTTAAGATGTAGCAGTGTTGATAATGTAATGTATGTGTATTAGGCTAAGGTGTAAAGCATAACAGTGTTGCTAAGGTATGCATAGAACTGGGTGAAAGGTTAAGCCTGCCCAGCAACAAACTGCAGGGACAGAGACAGTTAACAGTTGGGTTTAGCCTACAGTTGGAGGGGATAGAGTGAAGATAAAGAGACTGTTATTCCAGTTAGCAGTGTGTTGGGGAGACTTTTAGACAGCAGACAAGCACAAGGGAGCAAGATCAGCAAAAAGAAACCATTACTGGCGGCAGAGATCCAGCACACAGGCAAGTGTTAATGTGTCCACGTTAGCAACAACACCACACACACACACACACACACACACACACACACACACACAGCAAACGCAATTTTCTGTAGAGTGCCATGGTGCAGAAAATGCAACACTTGCCACCCCAAGCTACGTTACACATTTTTGATGCTGTGATTTTTGTGTCTTGCTGTTGTCATGTTTTATGTTAAACTCCTTTGTTTTTTATACTTTCTGATATTTGGCTTTGATAAACGTTTATTGATCTACTTATATGTGGGTTAAATGCATTTTTTACCTGCGTACTTTACACATTTAATGCATGTCTACAGGGAAAATCTGCACATAAAACTCAGCCTAACCACAAGAGAAAGCGACTTCTTATGGGTTTCAACTCCACAGGTCAGTTAAAAACCAGCGCACTGGGCATGAGCTTTCAATAATCCCATCCACTTTGCTGGAACTCTAAAATTCTTATTTTTTTGCATAATGAATATACGCAGCATCAAAAACTTACCATGGGCACATAGCCTAAGGGAAAAGTCACACGGCTGTATAGTATGGACAAGGATTACAACACCATGCTTGGGCTGGCTGTCAGCCTTCTGACCCGAGAGTGACAGCTGCATAGAAATTCATGCTGTCACACTTGGGTCGGGAGAGCTGATGGCAGCAATGGCGTTGCACTCCTCATATTTTGTGAATTTTTGATGATGTAGAATTTCTGCAGTATTTCTGGACCTAGTATGTACATTAGATTACTTGCATTTTTTCATTGCGTTTTTCTGTTTTTTTTCATGCATTTTTATCATGGTTTGACGCTTTTTGTCTCTTTTCGTATGTCATGTTTTAAATAAAGCTGTTGTGTTTTTGATAGTTTCTGGTATTTGTCTTTGACAACTTTATATGCGTATTACATGCAGAAACGCACTAAAAATGCATGTGTGGGTTTTCTGCATCTAATGCAAGTCTATAGACAAAATCAGCGCAACAAAAACGTGGCGTACCTGCAAGAGAAACGGAGAGGTTGCGGATTTGAAGCACACATCGCAGATCAATTTACACTGAGTAAAACATAAGCACAGTGGACAAGAGATTTCTATAAATCCCATCCACTTTTCTGGAAGTCTGAGACACTGATACAAGTAAAATCTGCAGCATCAAAAACTCAATGTACAAAAAGCATCTAGAAAATGAGTTTGGTCCCACCAGATGAAGAAGACAGCAAGGGATATGGAATTTGCCACTAGACATTTGTGCCTGTCCTTACAATTGCTCGCTAAACGTGGAAAGTAGAAAAAAGTCTGTTTTTTACCGCGCTAACAAGATGCAAAGTTGATTAATTCATCTCTTTTATGCTTGTACAGGTCTACACGTTTCGAAGATTTCAATCTCCATCAGGACATCAAAGAGAAAATGAACAATCTGCAGTGCCGGAGGCAAAGCATCTATGTGAAATTACTTCACAGGACCGCCTACTGTATTCAAATCTTGGCGGGATTCCTGACAGGTACAGAAACGATAATACAGGTTCAAAAATAAAAGTACAAGGATCCCTCCAAGATTTGAACTACAGCAGGCGGTCCTGTGACGTACGCAATTGCACGTGTATATATAGGTGCTTTGCCTCCGGCACTGCAGATTGTTCATTTTCTCTTTAATGTCCTGATGAAGGCGAAAGAGAAAAAGAGCGCACATAATTCAGGCGCATATCAAAGGATTTTATTGCCAAAAAATAAACAATTTTATTGGGTCCATGGAAAAAACACACAATTATAAAATAATTTAAAAACACACAATTTACATAACACGGCCTCTGAAATAATTATCAATGACTCCGGGATAATAATCCAATCAATATAAGGTTGGTATAATAATGTCACTACTAAATTCAAAATACTCCATATCACAAGTTTAAATAGACAGTTGCAAAATTAATTGCTGATGCATACAAAAAGGTAAACCAAGACCTGTATAGGTAAATACAGGGTGTCAGCATTACTGTGTGTGCTGCCCTATAAAGCTGACAACCAGGTGTAGGTTAAACACATGGAGAGAGATGGCACAGATACTTCATAAGGCCTAAAACACACTTCCGCATAAAAAACGTCCGTGTGACACGGTCCGTTTTTCGGGTCCGTGTTCCGTTTTTTTGGGGCGTTTCTCCGGTACGTATGGCATCCGTGTGATGGCGTATGCGAGCCGTGTGTACGTGTAAAATGTCCGTGTTTGTGTGTAAAATGCCTGTGTATGTGTACGTGGAATGTCCGTGTGGAATGTCCGTTTGTGTGTTGCACAATGTCGTTGATACATGTCGGCTGACAGCAGACAGAGTTGCGCGATGAGAATGAACTCGGGTGAACTTCACCCGACTTCATTGTCATGCCATGGCTCTGTCTGTGTGCCGCGTACTGATTAGCGGTCACCTGTGAAGGATTCACCAGAGACCGCTAATCCCCCGAGTGACTGAAGTGAGCAGCCCTCTCTCATACTTACCGCTCCCCGATCACCAGCGCGGCGAGGAACAGCTGTGCAGAGAATACGCGGCAACAATTACTTTGAATATGCCGGCCGCTCATTAATCAATCTCGTATTCCCTGCTTTCCCCACCCACAGACGCCTGTGATTGGTTGCAGTCAGACACGCCCCCCACGCTGAGTGACAGGTGTCTCACTGCACCCAATCACAGCAGCCGGTGGGCGTGTCTATACTGTGCAGTAAAATAAATAAATAAATAATTAAAAAAAAACGGTGTGCGGCCCCCCCCCAATTTTAATACCAGCCAGATAAAGCCATACGGCTGAAGGCTGGTATTCTCAGGATGGGGAGCCCCACGTTATGGGGAGCCCCCCAGCCTAACAATATCAGTCAGCAGCCGCCCAGAATTGCCGCATACATTATATGCGACCGTTCTGGGACTGTACCCGGCTCTTCCTGATTTTCCCTGGTGCATTGGCATTCGGGGTAATAAGGAGTTTTTGGCAGCCCATAGCTGCCAATAAGTCCTAGATTAATCATGTCAGGCGTCTCCCCTAGATACCTTCCATGATTAATCTGTAAATTACAATAAATAAAGACACACACCCGAACAATCCTTTATTAGAAAAAAAAACACTAACAAATTGCCTTGCTCACCAATTTTATAAGCCTGAAAAAGCCCTCCATGTCCGGCGTAATCCAGGATGGTCCAGCGTCACATCCAGCTCTGCTGCATGATGGTGACCGGATCTGCAGAAGACACCGCCGCTCCTGTCAGCTCCACGCAGCTAATAAAGGGAATAGCGCGATCAGCTGAGCTGTCACTGAGGTTACTCGCGGCCAACGCTGAATACAGCTGATCGCGCTATTCCCTTCATTAGCTGCGTGGAGCTGACAGGAGCGGCAGTTCTGATGAAGGAGATTGAAATCTCTGAAACGCGTAGACCTGTACAAGAATAAAAGAGATGAATTAATCAACTTTGTATTTTGGTGTTAGCGCGGCAAAACCTCGACTTTCTTCTACATTCCATGTACTGTTTCCATTCGGGTCTGCGGCTGTGCGCCATATCTGCTACGTGACTACAGGTGTTGTGACTATCGCAACCCCACTAGGTGAGTTCATTACCTATCAATAACCTGGTGCATACCCAGGTAAGACCCTATTTTGCGCTTCTTTTTCACATATTTGCTATTTGCTAGCTGAACACACCTCTCTATTCTCTAGCTCTTATGTTATAATGTTCCAATAAAAGCCATTTTCCTTCCTGATTTTTGAACATTTCATGTTTATACTGATTCAGTTTGGTCTGTTGGGAATGCATCTAACAGGGATTTTGTGCAATTATCATCTTTGGCACATTTATTCTGCAGAGTTTACATTGCTCAGTGTTACGAACATGTGCAAAAAATCATAATTCCTTAAAAATCCATCCCGTTCTAATAATTATCCTGCATTATTTGTACCAGAAGGTATGTGCACAAATGAAGAATATCTTTCACATCAGAGACCTAATATTTATTATCTATCCAAATGGTAGCACATTGTCCTCCCAACAATCATCTGACACATGGAGAAAGGGTCAAGCATGGAAATAAGAAAGGAACAGAATCTGGAGCTCTCAATCACTTAAACGGGCTTTACACACTGCAACATCGCAAGCATCGGCTAGCGATGTCGAGCGCGATAGCACCCGCCCCTGTCGTACGTGCGATATTGTATGATCACTGCCGTAGCGAACATTATCACTACGGCGCGTCACGCGGACTTACCTGCTCTGCGACGTCGCTCTGGCCGGCGAACCGCCTCCTTTCTAAGGGGGCGGTTCGTGCGGCGTCACAGCGACATCACACGGCAGGCGTCCAATAGAACCGGAGTGGCGGAGACGAGTGGGACGTAACATCCCGCCCACCTCCTTCCTTCCGCATTGCCGGTGGAGGCAGGTAAGGAGATGTTCGTCGCTCCTGCAGTGTCACAGACAGCGATGTGTGGTGCCGCAGAAACGACAAACAACATCGCTAAAAAACAGAGAATGATTTTTTGTTTCAGGATGACCTCTCCGCGGCAAACGATTTTGACCGCTTTTGCGATCGTTTAAGTCGATCATAAGTGTTACACACTGCGATATCGTTAATGACGCCGGATGTGCGTCACAAACATCGTGACCCCGACGATAATACATTAACGATATCGTAGCATGTAAAGCCCACATTAGTCCACAATGGATGATGAATTGTACAAATATTTCATTCTGTTAAGATGTCCTTCTGTACACCTCAGAAAACACACATTTCTCCCACCGTGACTCTTACAGGAGTGAGACGTTTTCTTTTATCTTGCCTTCCAAATTATAGTCCTGAATGGATTGGTAAAATATGCTTCAGTTTTATTTCTTACTCCCTTTATTCGTAGAAGTGTTTTGCTGTGAAAACATTTATTCCTTGTCATCTAGACATTATATTCTGTGACCAGCATTAATGTTCTAGTGGTAGTGGTATTTTATGAGAAAATTATTTATTAGCATTTGGCTTTTTTTGTACCAGGATGTTTTTCTTGATTGAAATCTATGAAGTTATTGGTTTTATTAGATGCCATGGAGTGTCTTTCATGTGGGCATCCTCACTTTTGTGAGGAACTGCTTTCTCTTTCTGTTATTTGGCATATAATCAGGGCCGTATTTACCATTAGGCACCGTAGGTCCGATGCCTGGGGCAAATATATATATTTTTTTAAATTTCCCTCCCCTCCCCGGACTCATTACTAAAACCAGAGTCTTTGCAGGGGGATGGGATAGTTTGTGGTCCCGGAATTAATTAATTTGTATTAGCATCTTTAAGATGGAGTCAGGAGCTGCAATCAACTCCCGAACCTGGCGCGCTCACTGATGATGTCACTGGCAGCGCAATGAGTTTACCTCACCGCTGCCAGCGTCTCTGCAGACTGAGTGCCTCTGAGGAGGAGAGGAGAAGTCACCGGAGTCTGTAAGCACTATTGAGCTGAAGATAGTGGTGGTAGCCGGCGGGGTGTAATCTGTACTGGGCAGCAGTAGAGAGAGCGCTCTGTATGGGGAAAGGTGGGTGCATGGAGTGGGATCTCCATGGGACAGGGCAGCAGCATAGGAAGCGCTCGGTATGGGAAAAAGGGGGTGCATGGAGTGGGATCTCTATGGGACAGGGCATCAGCATAGGGAGCGCTCTGTATGGGAAAAGGTGTGCATGGGGTGTGATCTCTACGGGACAGGGGCAGCAGCATAGGCAGCGATCTGTATGGGAAAAGGCGGTGCATGGAGAGGGATCTCTGTGGGCCAGGGGCAGCAGAATAGGGAGCGATCTGTATGGGGAAAGGTGGTGCATGGGGTGTGATCTCTACGGGACAGGGGCAGCAGCATAGGCAGCGATCTGTATGGGAAAAGGCGGTGCATGGAGAGGGATCTCTGTGGGCCAGGGGCAGCAGAATAGGGAGCGATCTGTATGGGGAAAGGTGGTGCATGGGGTGTGATCTCTATGGGACAGGGTCAGCAGGATAGGGAGCGATCTGTACGGGAAAAGGCGGTGCATGGAGTGTGATCTGTATGGGGCAGGGGCAGCAGTATAGAGAGTGCTCTGTATGGGAAAAGGGGGTGCATGGAGTGGGATATCTTTGAGACAGGGGCAGCAGCATATCGAGCGCTCTGTATGGGGAAAGGGGGTGCATGGGGTGTAATCTGTATGGGGCAGAGCAGCAGCATAGGGAGTGCTCTGTATGGGAAAAGGGGGTGCATGTGTGAAGCCCTGGACTAGCCAGGTAGTCACAGGTAGGCCCTTTCACACACACCCTACCCCTAAAAAGGTATCAGCAGCCAACTTACAAACCCGAAGTCACCCCTCTCAGGTCTTGACGTTCACACCCGGGGCGGAGCCAGGCGGTTGGCCACGCCCACCGAGGAGTTCGGATAGCCTGAGGTGGGAAAAACACACAGATCAGTTAGGAGAGGAGAGGAGAGTAGTTGGAAAGGAGTAACGTCTCTCAGGGATCTGGGTAGGAGCCCGGATACCCTGTGGCCAGGAGGCAGACGGTGGTGGCCGCCTGCAGGAGTCGGGAAGACAACCGGTGGAACCGTCAGGGACCGGGACAGGGTAGTAGCCCACCGGTACCGAACCGGGGAACCGAACTGAAACCAGAGCACCAGGAGGGGTAGTCAGACCCAGTACAAGGCCCAGAAGCCACTGGACTGAGTTGAATTCATTGATTGGGGTCTGGACCTTAGGTTCTTTCCCACCCAAGTCCCGACTGAAGGCAACAGCCCAACGAGGGGGATAGAAAGCCACCGCCCAGGCATAGAGATCCCACGGGCCAGCATCTGCGGGCAAACAGGCTCCCCAACATCCACTAGCCGGGGAGCGGACTCCCGTCGCTGAAGTGAAGGAAGTTAGCATTCTACTAAAAAGGTGCAGGAGAAAGGCGGGAACCACCAACCTGACTAAGGGGCAAAGCGCAGCCGGCTGCGGGCACCGACCACCATCTTTTTGGCTTACCAGAGACTCCGGTGTATCTGTCTTAGTGAGTACAACAGTGCCCTCGGGCCGCGCATCGCACCGCACCACACCATCCCACCCGCACCTCCTTCTCGCCCCAATCGGGCCCCCGGGCCTCCAACCCCTGCCCACGGAGGGGATCAACACCAAGCTGCATAACACCATCCCCAGGAGCCTAGTCAACGCAGCGGTGGTGCCCACTCACTCACCACAAACCGTGGGTGGCGTCACGAACTTAACTCCCAAACAACTGCGGCCCCCGGACATGAACCTCCCCACCGAACACCACCCCTCACGTAGCGCCAGCATCCCTTCAGAGCGACGTGACCCCCGGGTCTGGGAGGAGCTCGAGCCACCCACCGACGAGCACAGATCCGAGCAGCTCGGCAGCTGGCCGAGCCCTGGGGCGGTACACATGGAGTGGGATCTCTATGGGACAGGGGCAGCAGCATAGGGAGCGCTCTGTATGGGAAAAGGTGTGCATGGGGTGTGATCTCTATGGGACAGGGGCAGCAGCATATTGAGCTCCCTGTATGGGAAAAGGG
This sequence comes from Anomaloglossus baeobatrachus, assembly GCF_048569485.1. Classification (NCBI taxonomy): domain Eukaryota; kingdom Metazoa; phylum Chordata; class Amphibia; order Anura; family Aromobatidae; genus Anomaloglossus; species Anomaloglossus baeobatrachus. Next base: position 122,141,775 of record NC_134361.1, read on the forward strand.
GGAGCATGGAGTGGGATTTCTGTGGGACAGGGGCAGCAGTGTGACGCCCTGGGTAAGCCAGGGGTCACAGGTCATGACACCACCACACCCTACACCCCGGATAGGTACACCGAAGCTACACCAAAAATCCTTGTTGCCTTCCTCCAGGGGCTGATGTCCACACCAGGGGGTGGGCCAGGCGGTTGGCTCCGCCCACCGAGGAGTTCACAGCCCTGGAGGCGGAAAAACCAGGCAGAGCAGTTTAGGGAGAGTGAGAGTTAAGAGTGGAGTGGTAGAGGAGCAAGAGAGAGGAGTAAAGGTGAAGAAAAAGTGACAGTTGAGAGAGCCTGAAGTTGGTCCGGGTGTGTGCCCCGGACTGAGAACAGCAAGGTTAGCAGACGGCGGTGACCGTCTGCAGGAGAGGCTGCTTGGAGGTTGCCGAAAGGACCGTGGACGGGTGGTGGCCCGGCGGTACCGGAGCGGTATACGAAGAGAAGCCAGCACCATTGGCAGGGGCCTTTCGGATCCCGGCAAGGCTAGGAGTCGCCGTGAATTTGCCAAATCCGTCAGTGAAGGGGACCTCTGGGTCTCCCAACAACCAAGTCCCGATTGAAGGCAACAGTCCAACCGTTAGAGAGAGACACCGCCACCGCCAAGGCACCAGTTTCTCAGGGCCAGCGCCTGCGGGCAAAGAGGGGCTCCTCCAGCACATATCCAAGCCGGGGAGCGGGTTACCGGTGGGAACCCATCGCTACCAACATTTTGTTAGGTGCAGGGACAGAGACCGTCACCGTCAACTACCGGGGAAAAGCAACAGCAGCCGTCCGTGGGAACCGTCTTTCCAGCCGTGTGTTTTACCGAGAACTGTGTCACCATCTCAGGCTGAGTGAGTACCACAGTGCCGTGAGGCACAGCGCTGCACCCCACCAAGCCCTGCACCGGCCCTGCCATCCAGCATCCCCCACCCCATCACTGGGGCCCGGGACAACCACCCCCCTACCCACGGAGGGGAGAACTAACAACTTTGCTGCTCCCTGTCACCGCTCCCGGGATCCCCATACAGAGCAGCGGTGGTGTCCATACAATCACCACAACCGTGGGTGGCGTCACGGACAATAAACTATCCCAAAAACCAAACCCCTTTCACTCACGGGCGAGGAGCGCCGCTCGAGTCCCCGGGATCCGGCCCATCGCTCGAGCCACCGAGCAGCAGCAGGCCGCAGCAGCAGCGGCAGCCGGACCCAAGCAGTGGGAGAGCGCAGCGTCCCCTCCTCCGCCCGCGACAGCAGCATAGTGATCTCTATGGGACATGGGCAGCAGCATATCGAGCACCCTGTATGCGAAAAGGGGGTGCATGAAGTGAGATATCTATGAGACAGGGGCAGCAGCATAGGGAGCGCTCTGTATGGGAAAAGGGGGTGCATGGAGTGGGATATCTATGGGACAGGGGCAGCAGCATAGGGAGCGCTCTGTATGGGGAAAGAGGGTGCATGGGGTGTAATCTCTATGGGACAGGGGCAGCAGCATAGGGAGCGCTCTGTATGGGAAAAGGTGTGGATGGGGTGTGATCTCTATGGGACAGGGGCAGCAGCATAGGCAGCGATCTGTATGGGGAAAGGGGGGGCATGGAGTGGGATCTCTATAGGACAGGGGCAACAGCATAAGGAGCACTCTGTATGGGGAAAAAGGGGTACATGGAGTGGGATCTCTATGGGACAGGAACAGCAGCATAGGGAGCATTCTGTATAGGAAAAGGGGGTGCATGGGGTGTAATCTGTATGAGGCAGGGGCAGCAGCATATCGAGCACCCTGTATGGGAAAATGGGGTGCATGGAGTGGGATCTCTATGTGACAGGGACAGCAGCATAGGGAGCACTCTGTATAGGAAAAGGGGGTGCATGGGGTGTAATCTGTATGGGACAGGGGCAGCAGCATAGGGAGCGCTCTGTATGGGAAAAGGGGGCACATGGAGTGTGATCTGTGTGGGCCAGGGGGCAGCAGCATAGGGAGTGCTCTGTATGGGAAAAGCTGGTGCATGGAGTGTGATCTGTGTGGGCCAGGGGGCAGCAGCATAGGGAGTGCTCTGTATTGGAAAATGGGGTGTGATCTGTGTAGGCCCATAGCATGGGGTGTTAGCTCTATGGGGCAGCAGCATAAGGAGCGCTCTGTATGATAAAGGGGGTGCATGGAGTTGGCTCTGTGTGGGCTCACAGCATGGGGTGTGATTTGTATGGGGCAGGGGGCAGCCTGCGGGGCGGACTCACTGTGGAAAAGGGGGCAGTGTGTGGTGGGCTCAGTATGGAAAATGGGGCAGTGTGGGGTGGGCTCAGTATGGAGAAAGGGCAACATGGCTCAGTATGTAGAAGTCTAATGTGTGGGAGACAGTTCGAATAGGGGGCAGCATGTGGTGCAGACAGTTTGGAGATCGTAGTTCATAAGTGAGGAGGGTTTATAAAGGGGGCAGTATGGAAACCATGCACCATAATATAGACAATGTGGGGGACATTTATTGTGCAGGGATTGAAGTGAGAGACAGTTATTTATTTTGGGGGCTTATTTATGGAATAGCATGGGTGATTTTAATGACATGTTATTTTTAATGGCACTGTGTCGTGATGTGCTGCAGAAGAGTGGAGAAGATGGAGGTCTGCAGAGACGAGCTGTAGATGTAAAGTCATAATGGCACCAGGACCTGTGAGGTACCGAGGTCTGAGGCTGGATAAATGCAGGTGATCGCTAAACACATTGGCTAAATGCAGGTTTTAAGTGATTGCTGATCTATATCCAACAGATCGTCAGTGGTTTAATAGCTGCTCTGCCTGTGACCACACTTTCATGTGCACAGTACGATCTTTACCATGATCGTTTTTTGCACATAGAATAGCATTGTTCTTGGCAGCGTGTGTTCACAGGACAATGTGCAGCCAAGAAAAATATTTAAAGTCGTCTGTCACCCCACAAATGCCAATTAAACTGTACAAACTTTTTTTTAGAGAATGTAGACCATATAAAAATCATGCCCGGTAGATACAGTGTAATCTAACAATGAAAACTCTTGTATTTATTTTTTTTTGCAGTGAGGGGGCATTGTGCACTTTTGGCACGGCCTATGCCATAAACAAAGGTGAATCTTTTATCAAATGTTAAGCTGTATACACCTGGTATGATTTCTGTATGGGCTGTATATTCCTGGTGTGATTTCTGTGTGAGCTGTATACACCTGGTATGATTTCTGTATGAGCAGTGTACACCTGGTGTGATTTATGTATGATCTGTATACATCTGGTATGATTTCTTTATGGGCTGTATACACCTGGTGTGATATCTGTATGGGCTGTATACACCTGGTATAATTTCTGTATGAGCTGTATACACCTGGTATGATTTCGCAAGTAACATGATTTATATACTGTAATAAGTCCAGAAATGCTACAAATATTCTGCAACTTCAAAAACTCACCAAAAGGTAATTGTGGGAACATAGCCTTAAAGGGGTTATCCGGCTTATTTTGAGTTTTTTTCATTATTACCCTATTGGGCTACATTGGGGCAGGTAAGTAGATAGTGACCACTTACCTGCCCTGCTGTCAGCCCCTCTCCCCCGGCTCAGAGTGGTCATGTGACCGCTCCGGCCGCGATTTTGCTGCTTCCGGTCATTTCATGTCAACATGGGCAGGGCCATGTTGACATGCAAATCTGGAAACAGCATGTCGCCTCCCTGCTGCGCTGTACAGTGCGAGGAGTCACCGCCCCCTTCTCTGCACCCTCCCACACATTCCCCCGCACCCCATACTCTGCCCACAACCTCCTCCTGCACTTCTGTGGGACCCGGTACCTGGGGGCGGGGCCTGGCGGCGGCTGCCGTGGTGTCAGCGCCAGCATCGGGCCCCTGCTCAGGATCACACATTCAAATATACCGGCATCGCAGATCACAGATGCCGGTATATTTGAAAGTGCTGATGAGAAGCAGCGCAGCGCTTCTCATCACTGCCCGGCTGTCTGTGCTTTCTTCAGCACAGTGGTGATGTCACTACTGTGCTGATATGGCCAGAGCACAGACAGCGCGCGAACGTGCAGGAGCGGCGGGGACCGAGGACGGGTGAGTATGTACTCCCTATGGGGGGGGGGGTCGGTGCACAGCCCGATGTGTGTGTGTGTGTGTGTGTGTGTGTGTATATGTGGTGCACAGCCCGATGTGTGTGTTTATGCGGTGCACAGCACGATGTGTGTGTGTGTGTGTGTATGTGGTGAACAGCCCGATGTGTGTGTGTGTATGCGGTGCAGAGCCCGATGTGGGGCTGTTATTTGCAATGCGGTAGTGATGAGAGGTCAGTCCTGGGGCAGAATATACTGACAGGGAATGTGTCTGCAGGGGGCGGGTAGAGGACAGGGCTGGACACTGGGGTGGGGCTGGACAGTGAGGGCTGGCAGGGGGTGAGGCTGGACACTGAGGCCGGGCAGTGCCAGCTGTGACTGGGAGGTTTAGCACAGGAAGTTATCATGTTTGCTGGAGCTGAATGTAAACAAGGAGCTGCAGAGAATAAAAGGATAATTCAAGAGGAACAAAAGTTAGAAAACAAAAAATAACAATGTAGGGGTGTTTTATATAACAATACAGCACAGATTAGCTTAAACTCAAAAAATGTTGTTATGTTGGACAACCCCTTTAACATTTTTATTCATGCCTACTACAAAAAAATAAATACAGTAATCAAAAAGGATTATGTGCAAAAAGTGGTACCAGGGAAAATAAAAAGTTGTGGATGTCTAAATTTAAAAAAATAAATAAATCAAAGTAAATTCTTGTGCAAAAGTTTCAAAACATAAAAGAAACCTACTGTATATAAATTTGGTATTTCTGTGATCATGTTGAACGGTGATTGTTCTATAAAAATAAATAAAAAATAAAACTGCTGATGTTAGGACTATTTACATACAAAAAAATAATCAAGAAGTCACATTTACCACAAAATGGTACAAATGAAAATTACAGTTTTGGGCTCCACATTTTAAAAAGGACATTCAGAAGTGAGAGTCAGTTCAAAGGCGGTAACTAAACTATTGCAAGGAATGGAGGCCTCCCATATGATGAGAGGTTGAAAAAGTTAGATATGTTTAGCTTAGAAAAAAGTGGGTTTAAATACCGCGCCAAAACCACAGGAGTCCGGAGGGTGTTAGTAAATCCCTTTTTTATTTTCTCAGGTCTACGCATTTCAGGGACATATCCGTCCCCTTCATCAGGACAATATACAAAGAATACTATAGCAAAAGAGGGGCCATAGGTTCCTATATATATGTAAAAAAAAAATCATGTATACACTTATTACGTCATCCTCCTCGTGACTCATAGGCACGTGAACTAATCGATAAAGTGAGCATTGACAAAAAGAAAAAAAGGGGGGAAAAAGGGAGAAAAGAGGAAAAGATGGAAAAATCAATAAAAAAGCGCTGAAAATGTATGAGTAGGGAAAAAAACTGGGATCTTTCTATTTAAACAATAATTATTATAGGTGAAAGTAAATATTTATGATGAAAAAAATAATGAAATTTAATAAAAAATGAAAAAAATAAATGAATATTGGAGTGAAAATGAAAAGTAAAAAAAAAAGGAAGAATAAAAAACAAAAAAACTGAAAAACTGTGTCCTTGTCCTTATTTATATTTCTATATTATATGCAAAAAAAAAAGGAAGAGGATAGGAAATGGAAAAGCAAGAAAACTGGACTGATAGAAAAGAAAGGACCAAATATAAATGTATCTGTAACAATTGTACATTTAAATGCATGTGTATGTTAGAAGAGGGATTTCATTTCACAATATTTGTATATGACTAATAATTGAAGCATTCTCAAAACAATGTGAATCCAAATGGTGGCTATCAGGCGATTTACAGAAAAAATAAATGTTCTAAACAGGAGCGGAGGAAGCCTGCATAGAGGGTTACTAAAGGTTGACAGCGTGGGAAAAAAACTAAATGCGCTTGCGCAAAAGGGTGATACAAGGTTATGGCCGTGTAGAAGAATAGGAGTGAGAAACGCCTACGCGAAAGGTAACTTAAGGTTGATACCGTAAGGAAAAACTAAATGCGCTTGCACAGAAAGGTGATACCAGATTCTTGCCGTGTAGATAATAGCGGTGAGAGAACATTGTGACCGTATCAATATTATACGTGAAAAATAAGGATCCTCTAAATATTTAATTTACTCAGGTTAGCTGTTAGGCTATGTGCGCACGTTGCGTTTTTACCCGCGTTTCTGCAGCGTTTTTAGCGACAGCGTTTTTGCGCTATAACGCATGCGTTTTTGTTTTCCAGCAAAGTCTATGGGAAAAGATGAAATCCTGTCTGCACTTTGCTTTTTTTCAGCAGCGTTTAATTTGCATATTTTGGGTCAAAAACCATGCTGAAAAAGAAGCAGCATGTCAGTTGTTTTTGCCATTTCTGCAGTGTTTCCTTAACATTGGAGTCAATGAGAAATGGCAAAATGCAACCAAAATCAACTTTCCTGCGTTTTTCATGCTTCTTACCTGCTTTTCCACTGCGTTTTTGGCTTCAAAAACGCATGCTTTTCTGGCATAAAATTAAAGGGTTATAATGTTCCTTTACACACACACAATAACCGAAAATTTAAATGCAAAAATATAATAAACTTTACCTATTTTTCTGTTAAAATGTGCATAACCACTATTATTTCATTAAAATTGATAATTTTCCATATAGTTTTATTAAAAGTTAATTTTACCCTTTTTTTCTCTTTTTTCATTCTTTTTGACTATTGCAGCTTTATTTCTCAGTGTTTTGATCTACAAAACGCATCTGCAGAAACGCAGGTGAAAACACAGGTTAAAAGTGCTGAAAACACACTAAAAACGCGGTAAATACGCATGCGTTTTTAGCGCTAAAAAATGGTCAAAAGCCATTTGGTCAAAAACCAAGGGAAGGAAAACGCAGAATAAACTGCAGGTACTCCGACGCAACGTGCGGAAATAGCCTTAGGGAGTTTATACCTGAGATGATTGGTCTCCCAGGTAGGTTTGTAAGGTCCTTATGGATTTTTGGTAAATGATAATAAAAGGCATGTTGGTATTTTATATCTGTAAAAAAAAATTTTCATACGTGTTGAGAATATTATGCACCATGGCTTTTTGCACTAAATCATGATAAACAAGGGCGGCTGAATCATATTTACTCATACTAACCACCTCATAATATGTAGGGTCTGACAATATTTTGAAAGCTTCTTCTAGGTAGTCACTCCTATTTTGGATAACAATACCCCCTCCTTTATCTGCTGCACAAATTATGATAGCACGGTTTTCTTTGAGATTGTCTAGAGCTAATTTTTCATCTTTAGTGAGGTTATATTTTAGGTTCCTTTTCGCATAACAGCTTTAAGATCCGTTAAAACCAGATCGCTGAAGGTCTTAATGTGGTGACCTTTATTTTCAGGAGGATAAAATTTGGATTTGGCTTTGCGTGAGGTGTGGTAAAAAGGACTTGGTTCAGAGATAATCTGAAAATCATTATACATTGAATCTTTACCATTTTTTACATTATGATATATTGATATATTCATATGTTTCTTATTGTATTTTATGTAATCTCGTTTGTGTGTTTTTAGAATATAATTCATGTTTTATATATATATATATATATATATATATATATATATATATATATATATATATATATATATATATACACAGTCAGGGCCAGAAATATTTGGACAGTGACACAAGTTTTGTTATTTTAGCTGTTTACAAAAACATGTTCAGAAATACAATTATATATATAATATGGGCTGAAAGTGCACACTCCCAGCTGCAATATGAGAGTTTTCACATCCAAATCGGAGAAAGGGTTTAGGAATCATAGCTCTGTAATGCATAGCCTCCTCTTTTTCAAGGGACCAAAAGTAATTGGACAAGGGACTCTAAGGGCTGCAATTAACTCTGAAGGCGTCTCCCTCGTTAACCTGTAATCAATGAAGTAGTTAAAAGGTCTGGGGTTGATTACAGGTGTGTGGTTTTGCATTTGGAAGCTGTTGCTGTGACCAGACAACATGCGGTCTAAGGAACTCTCAATTGAGGTGAAGCAGAACATCCTGAGGTTGAAAAAAAAGAAAAAATCCATCAGAGAGATAGCAGACATGCTTGGAGTAGCAAAATCAACAGTCGGGTACATTCTGAGAAAAAGAGAAAAAAGGAATTGACTGGTGAGCTTGGGAACTCAAAAAGGCCTGGGCGTCCACGGATGACAACAGTGGTGGATGATCGCCGCATACTTTCTTTGGTGAAGAAGAACCCGTTCACAACATCAACTGAAGTCCAGAACACTCTCAGTGAAGTAGGTGTATCTGTCTCTAAGTCAACAGTAAAGAGAAGACTCCATGAAAGTAAATACAAAGGGTTTACATCTAGATGCAAACCATTCATCAATTCCAAAAATAGACAGGCCAGAGTTAAATTTGCTGAAAAACACCTCATGAAGCCAGCTCAGTTCTGGAAAAGTATTCTATGGACAGATGAGACAAAGATTAACCTGTACCAGAATGATGGGAAGAAAAAAGTTTGGAGAAGAAAGGGAACGGCACATGATCCAAGGCACACCACATCCTCTGTAAAACATGGTGGAGGCAACGTGATGGCATGGGCATGCATGGCTTTCAATGGCACTGGGTCACTTGTGTTTATTGATGACATAACAGCAGACAAGAGTAGCCGGGTGAATTCTGAAGTGTACCGGGATATACTTTCAGCCCAGATTCAGCCAAATGCCGCAAAGTTGATCAGACGGCGCTTCATAGTACAGATGGACAATGAACCCAAGCATACAGCCAAAGCTACCCAGGAGTTCATGAGTGCAAAAAAGTGGAACATTCTGCAATGGCCAAGTCAATCACCAGATCTTAACCCAATTGAGCATGCATTTCACTTGCTCAAATCCAGACTTAAGAAGGAAAGACCCACAAACAAGCAAGACCTGAAGGCTGCGGCTGTAAAGGCCTGGCAAAGCATTAAGAAGGAGGAAACCCAGCGTTTGGTGATGTCCATGGGTTCCAGACTTAAGGCAGTGATTGCCTCCAAAGGATTCGCAACAAAATATTGAAAATAAAAATATTTTGTTTGGGTTTGGTTTATTTGTCCAATTACTTTTGACCTCCTAAAATGTGGAGTGTTTGTAAAGAAATGTGTACAATTCCTACAATTTCTATCAGATATTTTTGTTCAAACCTTCAAATTAAACGTTACAATCTGCACTTGAATTCTGTTGTAGAGGTTTCATTTCAAATCCAATGTGGTGGCATGCAGAGCCCAACTCGCGAAAATTGTGTCACTGTCCAAATATTTCTGGACCTAACTGTATATATATATATATATATATATATATATATATATATATATATATTTATATATATATATATATATATATATATATATGTATGTATATATGTATATGTATATATATATATATATATATATATATATATATATATATATATATATATACATACACACACACACATTTATATATTTTTATGATATTTTTATAGTAGTCTTTTTTGACATTGACTTCACTTTTTTCATATTTTTATCTAGTCACTATAATCATGAGTATCATTTTTAACATATCTATATATTGCTATTCAGGGAACCTCATATTCCCCCAAACAGCTATTTTGTTTTTGAATTCACATTTTTGAATAGAGATCGCTAAATTTTTAAATAGATTTCTTCATCAGCTATCACATACAGTCCTGTTTTTTTTCTTTTCTTTTTTACATTCATGTCTCATTTCCAGTCTCACTTAAATTTGTTGTTCTTCATTGTTTTTCTTATTTCCAAGCAAATACATATTCTACATCACTTTAAATATTTAGAGGATCCTTATTTTTCAGGTATAATATTGATACGGTCATAATGTTCTCTCACCGCTATTATCTACATGGCTAGAATCTGGTATCACCTTTTTGCGCAAGCGCATTTAGTTTTTTTTTCACGGTATCAACCTTAAGTTACCTTTCGCGCAGCTGCTTCTCACTCCTATTCTACTACACGACCATAACCTCGTATCACCCTTTTGCACAAGCGCATTTAGTTTTTTTCCCACGCTGTTAACCTTTAGTAACCCTCTATGCAGGCTTCCTCCGCTCCTGTTCAGAACATTTATTTTTTCTGTGAATCGCCTGGTAGCCACCATTTGCAGTGGATTCACATTGTTTTGAGAGTGCTTCAATTATTAGTCATACACAAATATTGTGAAACAAAAACCCTCTTCTAACATACACATGCATTTAAATGTACATTGTGTGGTAGAGTCACTCTCTCAGCTGCAGTAGGAGATAGATGCAGGTGTTCCTCACGAGTCGACTTTCACCTGGTTTATTAACTTATTAACTTCAGCCACAAGCCATTCACAGAAAGACAGAACTACTTCCTTCAGCACAGGAAAATACAGAGCAGAACAACGAGTGTGTCCAGAGGCCTGGCTTTTACCTCTGGAAACACACCCCGAGGTGGAGATATGGTGAACAGCCATCCAACCCATCTCTTTAGCTGTCACAACAAACCCGGCCCAGGTAATACAAATTAACCCTCTCAGCACCTAATATGCTGGAGTACTACATCCAGGTTCACATCACTGATTTCAGTAGACGCAGCGACACATATCTCCCCACAGAGCAGACTTCAAGTCCTGCCACCTCCGCCTCAGAGGTCCACTTGGCCACCGATGGCTTAACAGCCCTAAGGAGATCCGTCAATGGAGCGGCCCTCACAGCAAACTTCGGGACAAAACGGCGATAGTATCCGACGATTCCCAGAAGTGCCCTAACCTGCTTTTTAGAGAGTGGTCGTGGCTAAATCTGAATCGCCTTCACTTTATTCACTTGTGGCTTGATTAGGCCACTACCGACAACATAGCCCAGGTACCTGGCCTCCTCTTTCCCTATGGCACACTTCTTCGGGTTTATGGTAAACCCCGCCTTCCTCAATTCATCCAGCACCACCTGGACTTCCCCAATCCGAGGTGAAGATCACAATATCATCCAAATAAGCTGCAGCGTCCTTCTTATGAGAAGCTAGGATCCGGTCCATGGCCCTCTGGAAGGTGGCTGGGGCTCCCTGCAACCCAAACGGTATCTTGGTGTACTGGAATCATCTGTCAGGTGTAGAGAAAGCCGTCTTTTCCTTGGCCGCTTGAGACATGGATATTTGCCAGTACCCTTTTGTCAGATTAAGGGTGATAATATACCTGGCTGGCCCAAGCCTCTCAATGAGCTCAACGACTCGAGGCATCGGATAAGAGTCAAATTTTGAGACTTTATTTAACTTGCGGTAGTCATTGCAAAATCGCCATTCTCCGTCCGGCTTTGGCACAAGGACGATAGGACTAGACCAGCCACTTCTTAATTCCTCAATCACGCCGAGGCATCCTCTTCACCTCCTTTGAGATCACTTCTCGGTGGGCTTCGGGTATCCGGTACGGCTTCAGATGTACTCTCACGTGCAATTCTGTCAGAACTTCATGTTCCACAACCTGTGTATACCCCAGCAATTCTAAAAAGAGATCTCGATTTTGATAAAGCAACTCCCGACACTGTTGCTTTTGGGCCCTTGATAGCGTTTCTGCCACTGTGACATCCTCAATATCAGCTTCCACCTTGGCAGCTAAACACGGAGCTTCCACCGCTTCCCTATCTCGCCATGGCTTAATTAGATTAATATGGTACACCAGGGCTTCCTTCTACCCGGTTAGTGGATCTTATAATTCACCTCTCCCAGTTTCTCGACCACTTCATAGGGTCCCTGCCACTTGGCCAGAAATTTACTTTCCACAGTAGGGATCAACACCAACACACAATCGCCAGGGCTGAACTGTCTCACCCTGGCAGAGTGATTATATACTCTTGCCTGTGCCTCTTGAGCCCGGAGAAGATTCTCTTTCATGATGGGTTTCACCTTAGCCATCCTCTCTTGCATCTGGGCCACATGCTCAATGACACTCCTATGGGGGGTAACCTCTGCTTCCCATGTTTCTTTGGCTATGTCAAGCAAACCCCAAGGATGTCGACCATATAAGAGTTCAAAGGCAGAGAACCCGGTAGAGGCTTGTGGAACTTCCCTGATAGAAAAGAGCAAGTATGGAAATAGGCAATCCCAATCTCGGCCATCCTTCTCCACGACCTTCTTAAGCATGGACTTTAAGGTCTTATTGAATCTCTCCACAAGGCCGTCGGTCTGTGGGTGATAGACTGAAGTCTTCAGTTGTGTAATCCGCAGCACCTTACACAGTTCCCTCATGACGTTCGACATAAAGGGGGTCCCTTGGTCTGTTAGGATCTCCTTTGGCAGTCCGGTTTGAGAGAAGATATGGACCAACTCCCTGGCTATACTCTTAGAAGAATTTATTAATGTTACCGCCTCAGGGTATCGAGTCACATAGTCCAGAACCACTAAGATATACTGGTGCTCTCTAGCGGATTTTACCAGGATGCCCACAAGATCCATGGCAATACGGTCAAACGGGACCTCTATTATAGGTAATGGCACAAGGGGACTTCGAAAATGTGAAACTGGTGCAGTTAGCTGGCAGGTGGGACAGGATCTACAATAGTTAAGAATCTCTCGATGATACCCCGGCCAGTAGAACCTCTGAAGAATCCGCTCCTGGGTTTTATCTACCCCCAGATGACCACCCAGGACATGAGAATGGGCCATGTCTAACACCCGGCGTCTATAAGGCCCCGGTACCAATAGTTGCTCAATTATCTCACCTCTCAACTGGGTAACCCGATATAATAATTCCCCATTTACTGCAAAGTGGGGGAATCTGGTGTCAGCCCCCAGCTCTTGAGCAACCCCATTTATGACAGTCACATTTTCAAATGCCCCCTTTAGTGTCAGGTCCCTCATTTGAACAGTCCCAAAGTTCCCTTCTGAAACGGCCAACTCCGGAATGTTAACCTCCTGGGACACGGCCTCGTCCTCATCGCCCACCAACACACAAAGGGGGAATTCATCCGCCTCCGACTGAAATGAAGTCTTATCATTAAGGGCTAACTGTCCTTTATCTGAGACACAGAGTTCCACCCATTTACTCCATAACTCCCAGAACAAAGTAAGGTCTCACCCTATTATTACTGTGTGCAACAGATCTTTCACCACTCCAACCTCATGAGACTCCAACCCACAAGATATTTTTATAGTCACAGCGGCCACAGGGTAGTCCTTGGCATCCCCATGAATACAGCGGATGCCCCCCCTCTTCCCAGGAATCAGCCGGTGTGGAAGTGTGTCCCTCACGAGGGTCACCAAACTCCCGGAGTCTAACAGTCCCACTATTCTAGTACCTTTTATTTTTACAGGACATGCCTGTGGCCTCTCACTGGGTTGACTGTCCACACTGCAGGCTGGGTATGCATAATAGGAAGAGCGCCGAACAATGCTACAGTCCATCAGCTTGGTGGTCAAGGGACAATGGGCAGCAATGTGACCCGGTCCCTGGCACCTCCAACAGATAATATTATTGACTGGGGGTTTTTGCATGCCTCCACTTGCCACTTGGGACCTTGGATTCCCCCCTCCTGTGGCTCTTGTACCCTTCTTTTGGGTGTCGCTCCCTGAAGAAACCCCCCAATAGGGAAATAGTAAGTCCCGTGGCTCGAGTAAGTAAGTCCCGTAGGGAACTCTCTACCACCTGGTACCTCTCCACCAATCCAACCAGGTCGTCAGCATTCGGGGGGTTTCCCTGAGCAACCCAAGTCTGCACTGGCTTTGGAAGGGAGTGAATGAACCTGTCCATTACGACCTGCTACACCATCTGCCCTGGTGTGGAGTACTCTGGCTGCAACCATTTTTGTACCAGATGCAATAAATAAAACATTTGCGAGCGAGGGGGTTTGTCACCATGATATGTCCACTGGTGGACCCGTTGTGCCCTAATAGTCATAGTCACACCCAGGCGTGCCAAAATTTCAGCCTTTAGTTTGTCATACTCCTTAGCATCCTGTAAAGCAAGATCCTAATAGGCCTTTTGTGGCTCTCCACTTAAATATGGCGCCAATACCTCTGTCCACTGCTCCGGCGGGAGTTTTTCTCGTTCAGAAACTCGCTCAAACACAGTCAAGAAGGCCTCAACATCATCCCCCGGGGTCATCTTTTGCATAGCTCGCCTTACCGCCTTCCGGACGTTAACGTCATCACTTAGACTGGTCGCTCTGCCACGGATTACATCTGCTAGGACGTCTATCTGCCGCTTCTGTTGCTCCTGCTGTTGCTGCAGCTGCTGTATCAACAGCTTGTTTGTCTCCTGCTGGGCTAGCTGCTGCTGCTGCTGGGCTTGCTGCTGCTGATGGGCCTGCACCAGATGCTTGATCAGGTCCTCCATGGTGTCTGACCGTGTTCCCTGGCTCATTACTGCCTTCACCCAGGACATCCAGCTCCTCTGTAGCAGGTATAACCATTTCCTGGGATTCCTGCCCGCATTCTCCACCACTTGTGGTAGAGTCACTCTCTCAGGTGCAGTAGGAGATAGATGCAGGAACACCTCATGAGTCGACTTTCACCTGGTTTATTAATGTCAGCCACAAGCCATTCACAGAAAGACAGAACTACTTCCTTCAACACAGGAAAATACAGAGCAGAACGAGTGTTTCCAGAGGCCTGGCTTTTACCTCTGGGACCACATCCCGAGGTGGAGATATGGTGAACAGCCATCCCACCCATCTCTTTAGCTGTCCAAAACAAACTTGGCCCAGGTAATACAAATTAACCCTCTCAGCACCTAATATGCTGGAGTACTACATCCGGGTTCACATCACTGATTTCAGTAGTCTCAGCGACACATATCTCCCCTCGTGCACATCACCAGTGATCACATCACAATTGTTACAGATACATTTATATTTGGTCCTTTCTTTTCTATCAGTCCAGTTTTTTTGCTTTTCCATTTCCTATCCTCTTCCTTTTTTTTGCATATAATATAGAAATATAAATAAGGACAAGGACAGTTTTTTAGTTTTTTTGTTTTTTATTCTTCCATTTTTTTAACTTTCATTTTCACTCCAATATTCATCATTTATTTTTTTCATTTTTTATTAAATTTCATTATTTTTGTCATCATAAATATTTACTTTCACCTATAATAATTATTGTTTAAATAGAAAGATCCCAGTTTTTTCCCTACTCATACATTTTCAGCGCTTTTTTCTTGATTTTTCCATCTTTTCCTCTTTTCTCCCTTTTTTCCCCCTTTTTTTCTTTTTGTCAATGCTCACAACTTTATCGATTACTTCACGTGCCTATGAGTCATGAGGAGGATGACGTAATAAGTGTATACGTGGCTTTTTTGACATATATCTAGGAGCCCATGGCCCCTCTTTTGGTATAGTATTCTCTGTATATTGTCCTGATGAAGGGAACGGATATGTCCCTGAAACGCGTAGACCTGAGAAAATAAAAAAGGGATTTACTAACACCCTCCGGACTCCTGTGGTTTTGGCGCGGTATTTACACCTGCTTTCCTCCTGCTTTTATTATCGTTTTACCGCAGTGGGACAGCTGCCTTCCATGCTATTTCCATGCTCAATAAGGGTTTGTGACTGGCACAACCAGACCAGGTGAGTGTTTTTCCTGACATTCACCCCCTACCTGTTTACTGGATAAGACCCTATTTGCGCCTAATCTTTCCACAGCTTCTCTCTAGCTTAGAAAAAAGACGTCTCAGAGGAGAGCTCATTTCTTTGTATAAATACATGTGTGGTTAATATAAAGGACTTTGCATGACTTATTTCTTCCAAAGACAATACTAAGAACCAGGGGGCACTCACTGCGAGTGGAAGAAAAGCGATTCCAGCATCTAAATAGGAAAGGGTTCTTTACAGTTAGAGCAGTCAGACTGTGGAATGCCCTACCACAAAAGGTAGATTACTACTTCTTGTGGTAGGGCATTCCACAGTCTGACTGCTCTAACTGTAAAGAACCCTTTCCTATTTAGATGCTGGAATCGCTTTTCTTCCACTCGCAGTGTATGCCCCCTGGTCCTTAGTATTGTCTTTAGAAGAAATAAGGCAGATACTATAACAGCTTTTAAAAAAGGGCTGGATGATTTCCTCAGTACACACAACATTGTTGGTTATAAATGACTTAAGGGGGCTCTACACGTTACGATATCGTTAATGTTTTATCGTCGGGGTCATGTTGTTAGTGACGCACATCCGGCGTCATTAACGATATCGCAGCGTGTGACACGTACCTGCGACCTTAAGCGACCTCAAGCGACCTCAAAAATGGTGAAAATCGTTCACCATGGAGAGGTCGTCCCAAACTCAAAAATCGGTATGGGTTGTTTTTCGTTGTGGTTCGTCGTTCCTGTGGCAGCACACATCGCTGTGTGTGACACCGCAGGAGCGAGGAACGTCTCCTTACCTGCCGCCGTCCACAATGCGGAAGGAAGAGGTGGGCGGGATATTTACATCACACTCAGCTCCGCCCCTCCGCTTTGATTGGCCGGCCGCTTGGTGACGTCGCTGTGATGCCGAACGTTCCTCCCCCTTGAGGGAGGGATTGTTCGGCAGTCACAGCGACGCCGCCGACCAGGTAAGTGCGTGTGACGCTGCCGTAGCGATAATGTTCGCTGCGGCAGCGATCACACGATTTCGCTTGCACGACGGGGGCGGGTACTTACACGCTCTATATCGCTAGCAATTGCTAGCAATATCGTCCTCGTGTAAAGCCACCTTTAGTGACCAAATGTAGAACTGGTGGAGGAAGGTTGAACTAGAGGGACCTAGGTCTTTTTTCAACCTAAGTAACTATGTTACTATGTAACTATGTAATACATATACCCTTCAGCTAATAAAAAACAAAACCACTAAGGCATAGTATTGAACAGTCCAACTTTAATCTGTAAACAAGACTATTGCAAAAAAAAAAAAAATGAAAAACTGAGCAAAAACCCCCTATGTGAACATTGTTTTACTTCAGTATTTGTTAAACTCTCATCAAATTCTCAGCGTGTGCACGAGGCCTTACGAATACTGAGGTAAAAAAAACCCCTCACCAATACTGAACATGGCACATGACCTTAGCCTATGTTCACACAGGGTGTTTTTCTGCAGCAAAATCTGAGCAAAATCTGAAGCTTATTATTAACATGTATTTACATTAATCCAATGAAAAAAAACTGCAAAACCGCCGTATGTGAACATAGCTTAAAAAATACTAAGGTAACAAAAACTCAAATACTGAACGTGTGCACAAGGCCTTGGGTCACTTGCACTTTGAGTATTTGGTTAGTTATTTACCTCATTATTTGTAAGGTCACATGCACATGTTCAGTATTTGGTGACTTTTTTCCCTCCATATTTGTAAAAAATACTGGGGTAAAAAAACTGAAATACTCAATGTGTGCAAATGTCCTTATTGTAGTAGTGAAAATATATCTGGGGTATGGGATTGATGTGGACAGATGTCCCCGGCCTGCACACTGTGTGTGCCCCTCCATTCTGCTTGTATCATGTGTTTATAGCCACTACATACATTATGATACATGCAGAATATCCTGATGGAGGGGCACACACAGTATGTGGAGACAGACATTGAAAATATCCAAGATAGAGGGAGGGCCAGTGGGGCACAGTGTGCTGGAACGTTTCACCCATGGAGTTTCAATCCTCCATTCCCAATCTATACATGCACAGTGTATGGATTGGGAATGGAGGATTGAAACTACATAGATCAGATGCCCCAGACACTTTGATAGAAGACACCCTCGTCCCCCCACCTTACAGAAAATTACATTCCCCCCCTTCACATAGTTTGCCGCCATTGCCCCCCCTTTCATATAGTGTGCCGCCGTTGCCCCTCCTTTCACATAGTGTGCCGCTTGCTGCTAGTGAACAGGTCGTCAGGCACCTCCACAGAACAGGTCACCACTCAACGGTCCGTCTTTACAGGGGTGGGCACTGACAGTTTGGGGCTCCTGTGCAAGAAATTGTGCCTGCCCCCTCCCCTCCATTTATGGCGACAAAGCTACAAATACAGATATAGATACAATATATTACATAGTTCCCTCTCTTGTTATGTACATTAGCATGCCATACATATAATGAATTGTGGAGTGGGGAGGACACTGAGGACTATATAATGAATTGTGGGTTAGGGAAAACACTGAAGACCACATAATGAATTGTGGGGTGGGGAGTACAGTATCAGGGCCATATTATAAATTGTGGGATGGGGAGGACACTGAGGACTATATAATGAATTGTGGGATAGGGAGGACTTCCCCACATACGTAACATCACCCCTTCTCTACACATGTAACATCACCCCCTTCTCCACATATGAAAGATTACCCACTTCCCCACATAAGTAACCATAATCCTTCCCCATTCAGCCCCACCAACACGGAGCCCCCCATGTATAATATAATCCCCTTCCCTATACAGCCCCATGCATATAACATTACTCCCTTCACCACACAGCCCCCCAACAAGCAGCATCACCCTCTTCTCCATGCAGCCCCCCTAGCTTGCAGCCCCAAGCAAGTAAATCTAAGGGGTACTTTGCACACTACGGCATCGCAAGCCGATGCTTGCGATGCCGAGCGCGATAGTCCCCGCCCCGTCGCAGCAGCGATATCTTGTGATAGCTGCTGTAGCGAACATTATCGCTACGGCAGCTTCACTTGCACTCACCTGCCCTGCGACATCGCTCTGGCCGGCGAACCGCCTCCTTACTAAGGGGGCGGGTCGTGCGGCATCACAGCGTCATCACACAGCAGGCGGCCAATAGAAGCGGAGGGGCGGAGATGAGCGGGACGTAAACATCCCGCCCATCTCAGTCCTTCCGCATAGCCGGCGTGAGCCGCGGTGACGCAGGTAGGAGATGTTCCTCGCTCCTGCGGTTTCTCACACAGCGATGTGTGCTGCTGCAGGAACGAGGAGCAACATCGTACCGTCGCTGCAGCGAAATTATAGAAATTATAGAAATGTACGACATTACACCAGTGATACAATTACAATGCTTTTGCGCTCGTTAATCGTATCATAAAGGATTTACACACTACGATATCGACAGCGACACCGGATGTACATCACTTTCGATTTGACCCCATCGACATCGCACCTGCGTATTGTAGTGTGCAAAGTACCCCTAACCCTTCCCCACTCAGTCCCTTAGCAGGTAGTACCCCAGCATGAACCCCCAGAGTATGCAGCCCCCTAACAACTGTAACATCTCCCCCTCCTTCCCCAAGAGTGTAACATCAACACCCTTTCCTGCACAACATCCCAGTATGTAGCTTGCCGGGGGGTTGTGCAGAGGGGTCAAAGGAGGCAGGGAGATGCTCCGAGCAGCGCACTGTGCAGATGGCACTGCTGGCCTGTGCGACGCTGTTCTGGATCCGGCTGCGCCGCTCTGTTTTGTTTGGAGCCGTTCCGTTCTGCTCTGTGCACGGCTGCTCTGTGCACGGCTGCTCCGTCCTGCTCGGCTGCTCTGTGCACGCCTGCTTCGTCCTGATCGGCTACTCTGTACACGGCTGCTCCATCCTGCTTGGTTGCTCTGTGCACTGCTGCTCTGTCCTGCTTGGCTGCTCTGTAGTGATGGGCAGTCCGGCTCTTTTTGGTGATCCGGTTCCTATGGCTCCATTCACCAAAAAGAGCCGGATCTTTCAGCTCGTTCTCGGCTCCTTATTAAACATGTGTTCACCCCAGGTGAACACATATTTAAGATTATAGCAACGCCGCCAAAGCCCCGCCCACCCGCCACTAAGCCCCACCCACTTACAAGCGGCCAATTAGATTGCTGAGTAGGCAGAGTTTAACCTCGGGTGGGCGGGGTTTTGACGGCGAAAAGAGCCGTTTAGATATTTTAGTTGCTCACGTTGATGATCCGCCTCCTGTCGTTCACAGCAGGGAGCCGGATCTTTGTGTCGGATCGTTCGCGACCGACACATCACTACTGCTCTGTGCATGGCTGCTCTGTTCTGCTCGGCTGCTCCATCACCAGGTCTGCATAGAGCAGAGCGACACCGGCCCTGCACTCAGCAGAGCGGCGTCGCCGGCCCCGCACACAGCAGAGCGGCGTCGCCGGCCCCGCACACAGCAGAGCGGCGTCGCCGGCCCCGCACACAGCAGAGCGGCGTCGCCGGCCCCGCACAGAGCAGAGCGGCGTCGCCGGCCCAGCACAGAGCAGAGCGGTGTCGACGGCCCCGCACAGAGCAGAGCGGTGTCGCCGGCCCCGCACAGAGCAGCACCCGAGTTGCCGGCCCCGCACAGAGCAGCACCCGCAGTGAGTATCTGGGCCCCCCTCTATACTACTTGCCTGCCTCCTGTGACCCCCGCTCCTCTGCAGGCCCCCCTCCCTGGTAAGACACCACCAGATTATAAACGGACCCCATATTTTTTTCTACCTTTTTTTTCCCTCCAAATTTGGGGTGTGTCTTATAAAATGAAAAATACGGTATATAAAATCACCCTTTCCCTGCACAATTCTCTATATGCAGCACTTTCACTGTACAATCCCCCATTATGCAGACTCATACTGTACAATCCCCCAATATGCCGGCCCATACTGTGTAATCCTCCAATATGCAGGCTCATACTGTACAATCCCCCTTTATGCAGGCTTATGCTTTACAATCCCCCAATATGCAGGCTCATACTGTACAATCCCCCTTTATGCAGGCTTATGCTTTACAATCCCCCAATATGCAGGCTCATACTATACAATCCTTAATATGCAGGCTTATACTGTACAATCCCCCAATATGCAGGCTCATACTGTACAATCCCCCATTATGCAGATTCATACTGTACAATCCCCCATTATGCAGATTCATACTGTACAATCCCCCATTATGCAGGCTCATACTGTATACTCCCCCATTATGCAGGCCCATACTGTACAATCCTTAATATTCAGGCTCATACTGTACAATCCCCCATTATGCAGTCTCATACTGTACAATCCCCCATTATGCAGTCTCATACTGTACAATCCCCCATTATGCAGGCTCATACTGTACAATCCCCCATTATGCAGGCTCATACTGTACAATCCCCCATTATGCAGGCTCATACTGTACAATCCCCCATTATGCAGGCTCATACTGTACAATACCCCATTATGCAGGCCCATACTGTACAATCCTTAAGGGAACCTGTCAGGTCAAAAAAGCGTTATAACCTACCAGCAGGAGCCTGTGTGAGCTATTAACCCCTTCCTACCCATCCCTTTCTTGTAATATTTTATAATATGAAAGTAATAAAATGTTTTATTACTTACATAGTCCCTATGTAAATAGCATAGGTCTCTAGCTCCATGGGCATTGCATCGTCCTGTGGGCATCTACATGCTTTCCATGGTATCACTCCCCTGTGGGCGTGATACAATGGATTTATATGAGCGACGTCACGTCTGCTCCTTCAGAATCTCGCGCTTACTAAAAAGAGCTTGTAGGTCAGAACGCTTTTTTGCCCTGACAGGTTATCGCAGTCTAACTGGATTTTCCAACATGGGCCTGCATATTAAAGGCTATGCAGGCCCATGTTGGAAAATCCAGTTATACTGCGAGTGCGACCCCTCAAGAAGCAAACGCCTCCTCACATTACGCACCCTTACTCCTGTGTATGAAGCCCCTCACTCCATGGTGCAGCCCCTCAGCCTCTCCAGCAGCCACAGTACACACAGAAGATTGTTCATAGCTCCCGCACTTGAGGAGAAAGCCCCGCCCCTTCCAGCGACATCATCACCTCACAGGAGAAAATACATTCTAGCCACGGGGGGATTCCTGCGGCTCCGCTGCTTATACTCTGCAGCAGGATTGCTCCCGGCCCGGTGCACCGCTGATAGTAGATGAGGGCAATCTGGGCATGAGCCACCCGGAGCCTCAGGCTCTGAACAACTGTCCAGATTTCCCTTATTACTAACTGCCCTGAATGGGCCCCCTGGAGCATCGGGCTCCGGGCGGTAGCCCAGATTGCCCTCATTATAATCCGCCTATGGTCTCAAAGTTCGGCAACTCAAAAATAAGTTTTAATTCTAAAAAAGTAATAAAAAGTTTGTTGGACTCCAAAGTAATGCCACTGAGAAAGTCAATTAATCCGTGAAAAACATGCCCTATGTATCCAAAAAATATAAAAAGGTAATATCTAGAGATACCGAAATATTCTTAATCGCTATACTGGTCGTAATGAGTATTTTGTAATACTTGTGTATTCGTTCCGAATAACGAGTACAATGCAAGTCAATGGGAAATGCAAGTAATTTTCTGCCAGACCCAACAGAGGTCTGTAGGCCTGAGGAAAAAGCTGAAATGGATGAGAAAATTATGAAACTGAATGGGTAGAGCCTGGATAATATGCCTGCATGCATTTCTGACACAGATATGGTTTCTGGGAATAAGGTTGTCACAGTATTGTCATTTTTGCTACCCATTAAAATCAATGAGGTGTGTCAAAATTCAAGAAAAATGTTAGCTGTGCGTTTTTACCATAATTTTGTTGTGTTTTAAATTCTCAACAAAAACACAGGTCACCCACATTGTTCCAGGATAAATTAATTCTCTCTCTGTCTCTCTCTCTCTCCAAGTGCACCATACACACCTATCACCGGTGCGGCGCAGCTGTCATACTGTCTCTCATTCTTCTTCCAGAGCTGGTCAATAGGCTCATACATATTCACTGCTTCTACTGACCACTGACATCTGTGATTGTTTGCATTCAGACGTGCCCCCACACTGAGTGACAGCTGTCTCACTGCAACCAATAATCACAGATGCCGGTGGGTGGGTCTATATCATACAGTAAAATAAATAACTTTAATAAAACGGCATGCGGTTCTTCAAAGCCCCACAGCTGGGGGCTGGTGTTCTCAGACTGGGGAGGCCTATGGTTATTGGGCTCTCCTCAGCCTAAAAATAGCCTGCAGCCACCCAGAATTGCTGCATCCATTAGATGTGACAGTCCCAGCACTTTACCCAGCTTTTTCCGATCGCCCTTGTGGAACGGCAATTGGGGTAATAAGGAGTTAATAACAGCTCATAGCTGTCACTAAGTCCTAGATAATGTGAATCACAAAGCCAGTGTACAGTCTCTGAAGAAAATGGAATAAATAAGAGTACGGAAAGAAGTTAATTTCATGTGAGTGCTGATCTTTCTTCTTTACATTAAGTCCTAGATAAGTGATGGCAGGCATCTATGAGACACCCCCATCATTAATCTGTCTGTAAGTAAATAAACACAAACACCCCAAAAATCCTTTTTTTGAAATAAGACACCACTTTATTAACCCCAATAACACCCCTGCAGGTCCAACATAATCCACATGAGGTCTCACGATGCTTCCAGCACGGCTACATTTGATGCTCACAGAGAACACCATAGAACAAGGTTGCCCCATGTGAGCTCCACGCAGCAACTGATGTGAGTCGCATGGTCAGTGGTGAAGTCAGTCAGGTTATCTTTAGCCACATCTGGAGTCCTCCACCCGTGACAGAAAATAACCCAATTGACTGAAGTGAGCGTTGTGATCAGTGGTGATATCACTTTGGTGATTTGCAGTCACAGCTGGAGTCTTCCACCTGTGACCTGAAATCAGGCCGCAACTGAAGTCAGCCGCAGGTGGAGGACTCACCTGAGTGATGTCACCGCTGATCGCACAGCAATACTTAAGTTTCAGCCTGAACCTCACAGCGGTGAACCCATGACATCACTGCCACAACACACGCTGTACTGCAGGGCCCACAGCCGTGATGTCAGGGGTTCACCTGTGTTCATTCTGATCACGCGGCTCTGCCTGCACTCACAGAGGGCAGTCATGCTCTGTGACACTTGCTGTGACAGGACAGGGATGTAGCAGAGCTGAGTCGCCATGGGACCTCATGTGGATTACTTTAGACCTGCAGGAGTATTTGGAGGTTAATTAAGTGGTGAAGAGGGTGCTTTTTTCTATTTTATTCAAACAAAGGATTTTGGGGGGCTTTGTGCTTATTTACTTTCCCTTACAGATTAGTAAAGGGGTGGGGTCCCATAGACGACTGCCTTCACTGATTTGGGACTTAGTGGCAGCTGTGGGCTGCCATTAACTCCTTATTACCCCAATTGCCACCACACTAGGGCAATGGGAAGAGCTGGGTCCAGTGCCAGATCTGGCGCATCTTAGAGATGCGCCGCTTCTGGGGTGATGTGACCTGCTATTGTTAGGCTGGAAAGGGCCAAATAACAATGACCTTTCCCACCCTAATAATATCAACCACCAGTTGTCTGCTGTACCTTGGCTAGTTTTAGAAAATGGGAGAACCCCACGTCATTTTTTAAAAAAAAATAAAAAAATAAAATAATTAAAAAAAAAAATGAGATCCCGTGTATTTTTCATAACTAGTCAAGATACATCTGACAGCTGAGGGTTGTAGTCTGCAACTGCTGCTGTTGCTGTGCTGGATATGAAAAACCTGGGGCACGCCACATTTTTTTACCCAAAAATAAAAAAAAAAGCTGTTCAAGCTAGCTATCCCTCTATCGAGCTATTCTGTTATTTCTTTCTATCTATTCTCTGTTCTTTCTTATTATCTATTCTATCTGTTCTTTCTATTTATTCTATATGTTCTCTCTATCTATCTATCTATCTATTGTTTCTATTCTTTTCTATCTATTCTAACTTTCTTTAGCAGTAATCCTAGTACTATCATATTTTTTCTCCTTTGAAAACACATTGACAAAAAAAGCGTATCCGTTTTTGCCACTTTTTTTGCCGCGTTTTTGTTAAACGCAGTGTTTACAATTGTCAAAGTCTGCTAGAGGGTGCAGTTTTGTTGTCAATCCAAAAACGCAGCGTATACACTTACTCTAATGCCGCAGCCATCTTGGTTGTGGCATTACTGTGATTGGCTGACCGCACAGCATCATCGAGTCTATAAAAGCCCTTCCACTGCCATTTTGCGCACATTGCAACTGGAGCCAGCATTAAATCAGCATAGGGACAGAGCAAGCAGCTGCTATGGAGAGTATGTAGGCCTCTTAATTACACAAAAGCCCTTTTCAGGGCTACCTGCAGTGTATACTAGATCAGTGTAGTTTAGGGAGGGAGAGATTTTTGAGCAGGGACAGAGTTTAAAGGTGCCTGTCACTACCTCCATAGTACCAGAATACAATAGCTCTTTTAAGAGCTTAAACCACTGAACAAGCTCACAATACAGGTAGGCAGCGTCCCACGTGCAACCCTGGTCTGTTATTACATTGATATGGGTGAGTGTTCATTTTGAGGTCTGATTATTATGACTGGACTATTTTACTATGGCAACTTTGCACCTGTCTTTCTACCTCTTTTATGAATAGATTCACCCTATTTTATATATTTTGAACATCTATCCAGGGGCATGTGGGGTCTTTTCTATCCCCTTTTGCACTTTACCCATCTGTTTGATTTGTTGTTTAAAATTTACTGTCTTGAAGCATCACTTCAATAAATGTCTATATAGCATGATTTTGGCTTCATGGGATGGTTTGTTCACAGACATTAATACGTTGATAGTGGGCTTGCCCAATACGAAGCAGTACTGCTAGCATTTTGGACTGCCTGGTGCAAAGTACTCACTGGTACTTTTTCCACAATATTTTTAGGATAAACGTTTGCTTGGATTGGGCCATGAACATCTGCAAATATGTCAACAAAACCCAAAATGACAAAAAAGCCAGTTGGTAAGGGACAGGGACATGGACGTGGACATGGTGTTGTCAGTGGTGGGCAACAAGGTACTGAGTCTGTGTCAGGTCAGAAGAAGCTTGATGCATTCACAATGTTCCTTGCTAAATTTCCCAGACTAGAACATAAACGAATGTGGAAGCCAGAAGAGAGAGTAGATTCTGTCTTGGATGGCAAACAAGGCCTCTTCGCATTTGTCGAGCAGCAACAAATCTTCCATGACCACACAATCTACTGTGGATACACAGAAGGCTGGCCCATCAAATCCTCAACCTGGTCCTCCTTCCTCCCCCCATCATCAGTCACAGGAGACATATGCTTGGCCACTCCTTTGGTTGGCTCTGGCCTTTCACTGTGCAGCATTGAAGAGGGAAGTGAGGAGTTGGTGTGCTTTGATGCGCAAGTATTTGAGGACCTACGGCCAGAAGAAAGCCACTTTGAGGAACCTGATTTACTGTTTCCAGAGGTGGAGGCTGATGATGATGAGATACAGTTGCCATCATTTCAGCCTATAATATCAACTAGGAAGAAGGATGAGATGGAAGATGAGGTGATTGATGATGACTGAGTCCACTGATCCGACGTGGAACGCTGACATGCATTGCCAGCACAGCAACATAGAGGAAGATGGATATGTAGCACCAACACAGGCACCAAGGGGTAGTGGTTTGCCCAGAGTGAGAACTGGGTCAAGTGTTCCAAAGAGCACCCCCACTGTGGCCCAAGGGTGTGTTCAGCCGCTGTCTGGAAGATTTTTTTTCTGAAAGTCCTTCAGAGAAAAACAATGTAATCTGTAGCATCTGCAATACCAAGTTCAGCAGAGGCCAGGGCAAAGGCAACCTGAACACTACCAGTATGTGGAACCACATGGCAGCCAAGCACACCAGTAGGTGGGCAGATCATTAGGGTATCAAATTTGTGTCTGCGGGTCAAACCAGTGTGATGTCGCCTGTGCTGCGTCCTTCACATTTTGTTGTCCAGGAAGCAGACTTAGCAGACATCCTACATCCTGCCCACAACCTATGATTGCACAGACACCGCAAACATCAACCACATCCACATCCTTGTCCCAGCAAAGCGTCCAGATGTCTGTCCCTGAGAGCTTGGTAAAGAAGCGTAAATAACCAAACACACACCCACAGACAAAAAACCTAAACTCGTACATTGCCAAATTGCTAGCCATGGAGATGTTGCCGTTTAGGTGTTTCCGTGATCTTTTGGCTGTGGCTGCCCCACGATATAGTGTTCCCAGCCACCACTATAGTACCCTGTATGCCATCACTGCATTACACAAGCACGTGTTAAATAATCTTAACCATCCTCTGACCAACACCGTAACTGGGAAGGTCCACCTAAGAACAGACACGTGGACAAGTTGTTGTGGACAGGAATGATACATATCTTTCACAGCACACTGGGTGACCCTGGTGGAGGCTGGGACAAAGTTGGAAACTGGAACATCACACATCCTACCCATGCCAAGAATAGCAGGCCCAACTTCTATCAGGGTTTTCGCTTCATCATATGCCATTTCCTGTCTCTCTTCCTCCTCCTGCTCCTCACTCTCTGCTGAATTACCCTCCCCATAACTGCAAAGCGGCAGCACGCAGTGGCTCTGCTCGCTGCACCTCCAACCCAGTTTAGTCATCTGCAATAATGGGCGTAACCTGGTGGCGGCTTTAAAGGTTGGCAAGCTGGTACATGTGTCATGCATGGCTTACGTGCTCAATCTAGTTGTTCAGAAATTTCTCAAAACATACCCTGACTTGCCGTACCTACTTGAGAAGGTGCGCCATATTAGCACCCATTTCCACCATTTCTCTACCGCTTTTGCTGGATTTACACCCCTGCAAAAGTGCTTGTGTACCGCACCCGTGCCAGCGGCCGAGCCGCTCGGATCCGGAGCTGTGGTGGTGTGACGCCCTGGACTAGCCAGGTCGTCCCAGGTAGTCTCATGCACACACACCCCTTCCCTAAAAAGGTGACAGCAGCCAAACTTCAAAACCTTGTCACCTCCCTCCAGGTTTGATGTCCACACCAGGGGGGTGGAGCCAGGTGGTTGGCTCCGCCCACCGAGGAGTTCACAGGCCTGGAGGCAGGAAAAACAGAGAGTTCTAGAGATTAGCTTTGACAGTGGAGGAGAGAAGTCGAGTTCAAGGGCAGACCTGTGACCAGGCCTGCCATAGTCTACCAGGTGTCTGGGTTGGAGCCCAGTCACCTCTGGCAAGGAGGCAGATGGTGGTGGCCGCCTGCAGGAGCTGGGATTACAGCCGGTGGAACCGTAGGGACCGGGGTCGGGCGGTGTTCCGCCGGTACCGAACCGGGGAACCGATTGGAAACCGGAGCACCAGGAGGGGTACTCAAACCCAGCACAAAGCCCAGAAACCACAGGGCTGAGTCAAATCAACTGATTGAGGACTGGACTTAAGAACCTTTCCCATACAAGACCCGACTGAAGACAACAGCCCAACCATTAGGGTAAAACCATCGCCAAGGCATAGAGACCCAAAGGGCCAGAGTCTGCGGGCATATAACTGAATAGGATAACTGAAGTGAGCACTAATATATATATTATGAGTGCAAGCCAAAAATTACATACTATATACGGATAAGGCTGCACATCAAACTTAGATAATGGTATAATGCCTCAAGCATATGGACAAATATTGGAATATACAATGAAAAATGCTACTTGCTAATTTGAACATGTGAATAATGAATTGCATACCTGCCATGAATATTAGGAAAAAGGAGATATTTAGCAATCGCATTGATCAATGTAACTGAGCCCCAAGGCCTCGTCAAGGCATATCTCTATATTGGGGTCCCTAGCTCTGTGACTCTAACTGTGTGTCATCTCATTGCAATTAAAAACTGCTATGGGTGGAGAGGGGTAACTAAGGACTTTCTTATATAGGAGATGGAAAAAACATGGCCGAAAGGGGCGGAGCTGTGTTCACATTCAGAAAAAAAAACTACATATAACTGAATAGGATAACTGAAGTGAGCACTAATATATATATTATGAGTGCAAGCCAAAAATTACATACTATATACGGATAAGGCTGCACATCAAACTTAGATAATGGTATAATGCCTCAAGCATATGGACAAATATTGGAATATACAATGAAAAATGCTACTTGCTAATTTGAACATGTGAATAATGAATTGCATACCTGCCATGAATATTAGGAAAAAGGAGATATTTAGCAATCGCATTGATCAATGTAACTGAGCCCCAAGGCCTCGTCAAGGCATATCTCTATATTGGGGTCCCTAGCTCTGTGACCCTAACTGTGTGTCATCTCATTGCAATTAAAAACTGCTATGGGTGGAGAGGGGTAACTAAGGACTTTCTTATATAGGAGATGGAAAAAACATGGCCGAAAGGGGCGGAGCTGTGTTCACATTCAGAAAAAAACTACATATAACTGAATAGGATAACTGAAGTGAGCACTAATATATATATTATGAGTGCAAGCCAAAAATTACATACTATATACGGATAAGGCTGCACATCAAACTTAGATAATGGTATAATGCCTCAAGCATATGGACAAATATTGGAATATACAATGAAAAATGCTACTTGCTAATTTGAACATGTGAATAATGAATTGCATACCTGCCATGAATATTAGGAAAAAGGAGATATTTAGCAATCGCATTGATCAATGTAACTGAGCCCCAAGGCCTCGTCAAGGCATATCTCTATATTGGGGTCCCTAGCTCTGTGACCCTAACTGTGTGTCATCTCATTGCAATTAAAAACTGCTATGGGTGGAGAGGGGTAACTAAGGACTTTCTTATATAGGAGATGGAAAAAACATGGCCGAAAGGGGCGGAGCTGTGTTCACATTCAGAAAAAAAACTACATATAACTGAATAGGATAACTGAAGTGAGCACTAATATATATATTATGAGTGCAAGCCAAAAATTACATACTATATACGGATAAGGCTGCACATCAAACTTAGATAATGGTATAATGCCTCAAGCATATGGACAAATATTGGAATATACAATGAAAAATGCTACTTGCTAATTTGAACATGTGAATAATGAATTGCATACCTGCCATGAATATTAGGAAAAAGGAGATATTTAGCAATCGCATTGATCAATGTAACTGAGCCCCAAGGCCTCGTCAAGGCATATCTCTATATTGGGGTCCCTAGCTCTGTGACCCTAACTGTGTGTCATCTCATTGCAATTAAAAACTGCTATGGGTGGAGAGGGGTAACTAAGGACTTTCTTATATAGGAGATGGAAAAAACATGGCCGAAAGGGGCGGAGCTGTGTTCACATTCAGAAAAAAAACTACATATAACTGAATAGGATAACTGAAGTGAGCACTAATATATATATTATGAGTGCAAGCCAAAAATTACATACATAGTTTTTTTTCTGAATGTGAACACAGCTCCGCCCCTTTCGGCCATGTTTTTTCCATCTCCTATATAAGAAAGTCCTTAGTTACCCCTCTCCACCCATAGCAGTTTTTAATTGCAATGAGATGACACACAGTTAGGGTCACAGAGCTAGGGACCCCAATATAGAGATATGCCTTGACGAGGCCTTGGGGCTCAGTTACATTGATCAATGCGATTGCTAAATATCTCCTTTTTCCTAATATTCATGGCAGGTATGCAATTCATTATTCACATGTTCAAATTAGCAAGTAGCATTTTTCATTGTATATTCCAATATTTGTCCATATGCTTGAGGCATTATACCATTATCTAAGTTTGATGTGCAGCCTTATCCGTATATAGAGTCTGCGGGCAAACAGGGCTCTCCCGACATCCAGCAAGCCGGGGAGCGGACTACCCTTGCTTAGGCATAGGAGTCATAGCATTCACATTAAGGAGGTGCAGGAAAAAGGCGAAAACCACCAACCTGTTAAGGGAGAAGCTGCAGCCGGCTGCGGGTACTGTTCATCATCCCGTTTGGTTTACCAGAGACTCCAGTGTGTTGTGTCATAGTGAGTACACCAGTGCCTTCGGGCCGCGCACCGCACCAGCACCCAGCACGCACCCATCCCCTCGCCTCAGCACCTCCCTCGGGCCCCCAGGACCATCACTCCCCTACCCACGGAGGGGTCAACACCAAGCTGCGCAACACCGTCCCCGGGAGGCCTAGTCAACGGCAGCGGTGGTGTCCATCCATTCACCACAACCCGTGGGTGGCGTCACAAACTTAAATACCCTACAAACCACTGCGGCTCCGGCCATGGATCTCAGCACCGAAGTCCATGCATGTAGCGCCAACACCCCTTTCAGAGCGTCGTGACCCCCGGGTCCGTGGAGAGCTCGAGCCACCCACCGACGAGCACGGACCCGAGTGGCTCGGCAGCCGGCCGAGCCTGCGGGGTGGTACAGTGGCTCGAGGGGTCTCCGGATCCGGGGGGGTCCACGAGGACACTCAAATTAAAAGGGAAGAGAGGGGGGGAGTATGTACAGGGGATTTAGAAATTTCGTGTCACCACCCACGGTGTGTGGTAATGTAGGAGACCACCGCTGCTGTTGGGGGAGCCCATTAGCGATGGTGTAGCAGCTGGATGTTTAACCCCTCCGTGGGTAGGTGGTTAGTGTCCCAGGGCCTATTGGGATGTTGGTGATTGGGGTGCCATTGGGAAGAGGAAAAGGGGGCTTTTCAGTGTACTCACTCAGTCCAGGAATAATAACACCGACAGCTTGTAAACCATAATTCTGAGCACCACTGCAGTCTAGAGGAGCACGCTGGGATTCGTGCCCTTGGTGTTGCTGTTAGCCTGTGGCCTTTTCCGTGGCACCTTCTCACTAGTTGGACCCTTAAGCTTGAAAATTTTTGGGTCCCGCTCACCCATATGGCTAACAGAGTGAGCTTTTTCTCAGGGTTCACGCGTAGGATTTCTTTGGACTGTATTTGGGAAAGTCCTAACCCATCGGTGCGCAAATACCCCGATTTTGGAGCGGGTTGGGGATGAATCTTGAAGTCTTCACCCCTGTCGGGTAAATTACCAGGACGTGTAAAGCTACTTCCCGGCCTAGGGTCCACATACCCCGTCGTGCCCTGGCCCCTGCCCGATGATGGCTCAAGGCCGCTGACTACCCTCCTCGGCAGATCGTGCCCCTTGAGGCAATCCCCTGTGACCGGAGTTCCAGCTCCTACTAGGCCCAAACCAACGTCTGCCACCTAGTAAACTCCTTGAGCCCTGCTCCGGACCGGTGACCTCTCTCTCTGAGAGTCACCTTCCACCTCCTACTCCTTTCACTCCTGTTTCACTTCTCTTTCACTTTCCCCTACCAACCCCCATATGGGCGGCCCTATTCCCTTCAGGCCCCCCAATGGTGTGTCTGGTGAGTTCGGTGTAAAGTGTTCCTAGGATTTTGACTGGCTAAGCTGTTAGCAACACAAGCCCAGGATCCGTAATCAAGGAGGAGTGGATACTGTGCAGAAGGGCAGGTTGCACAATACCCTGTGACGACCTGATAGGCCAGGGCGTCACATTTGAATTTGCCAAGTCATGAGTATGTGTGACCTGCCCACATAGTGGAACTCTACATATCATTTGTTGGCAAGGATTAGTGAGCAACAGAGGGTAGTAGCTGACTACCAGCTTCAACATGCCCATCAGACTGAGAGTCAGCCACCACACATAACTGTTGAGTGGGTGTTCTTGAGTGATGATCAGGCTATTATCAGCTTAACCATTCCGCTGCTGTGTCTATTGAAACAATCACTGCATAATCTCAAAGAGGAAGCTTTGAGTGCCCTTTATGTGACTATGGATCCAGATTTCTCAATGGGTGATACTACCTAGCCCAGCCGATATTCTGAGGAAACATTTCGTGGTGATGATGAGGGAGAAGACTTGTTTTTGTGTGCTACCAAGGGGACTACCAATTCTACACATGGGACTCTCAACCCCAGCTTCATGTCTGACCAGCATAGATGGGCTGGAGAGGAGGAGGAGGTGAGTCAGCGTGAGGAGAGGATGGGTATTCTTCTTCCTGGTAAAGACACAGAACCTTTGCCTGTTTGCAGCTTGGCTCACATGGCACAGTTCATTTGTGTCTGTAGAAAGACCCTCGCATGATACACATTTTTTCCAACAACCTATACTGGTTGGCCACCTTTCTGGACCCACGGTACAAGGAGAAATGTCCTTCTCTTCTTTTGGAGTCTCCAAAGGGTTGGACAATGGAATCCTTCAAGAGGGTCGTTGTAGATCAGTTGCTTAAAACATCACCCTCAGACAATGCTGGTGGCAGAGTTACCGACTCTTTTCAACACCAAGGATTAATAGAGATAGACACGAACACCAGGTTCAACAGAGATGGGAGGTAATTGTGCTGAATCTGGGCCATTTTTAATAAATCGGCACATCAGCAAGGGCTATCTGTGCCTGTAACAATGCCAAGGAGGGAGAAGTTGCAAAACATGGGGTACTTAAGTGTCCACACCTGTGTCCTTTCTTATGCTTCAGTTCCTTTTAATTATTGGGTGTCCAAGCTGAACACTTGGACAGATCTCTCCTTATGTGCCTTAGAGGTGCTGGCCTGCCCGGCTGCTAGGGTGATATCAGAGTGTGTTTTCAGTTCTGCTGGGGAAATCATCATGGTTAGGCGCACATGCCTCTCTACAGAAAATGCAGAGAGACTTAAGGGGGCTTTACACGCTACGATATCATGGCCGATATTGCTAGCGAGCGTACCCGCCCCCATCGTTTGTGCGACACGGGCATATCGCTGCCCGTTGTGCACAAAATCGAGCACCCATGTCACACGGACTTACCAGCCCTGCGACGTCGCTCTGGCCGGCGATCCGCCTCCTTTCTAAGGGGGTGGGGCGTGTGGCGTCACAGCGAAGTCACGCGGCAGCCGTCCAATAGAAGCGGAGGGGCGGAGATGAGCAGGACGTAAACATCCCGCCCATCCCTTCCTTCTGCATTGCCGGTGGAGGCAGGTAAGGAGATGTTCCTCGCTCCTGCGGTGTCACACACAGCGATGTGTGCTGCCGCAGGAACGAGGAACGACATCGCTAATGAGCGGTGAACGATTTTTGGTATTAGGACGACCTCTCCACGGCAAATGATTTTTGCCACTTTTGTGATCGTTTTAGGTCGCACATCAGTGTCACACGCTGCAATATTATTAGCATTATTGTTAATGACGCCGGATGTGCGTCACTAACGACGTGACCCCGACGATAAAACATTAACGATATCGTAGCGTGTAAAGCCCCCTTTACTCTGATTAAATTCAACAAGGACTGGATTTCTCCACAGTTTCTAATCCTTCCAGATAAGAGCAAGCCAAACTAAATTCTCCCAAAACGTTGATTTTGGCAACTGCTGTTAACGTCCACCCCTTCCCACATAAAGCCGCTTCCTTCCTGTGTCAACCATGACTCAGCCCATAGGGCTAATTTATGTAAACACTATGCACATTGTGCAGTGGTGGACAAACCAGGACAGTACTGCTACTCCAGCCTAACTACTATTTGTCATTGGAGGCCCTTGTGATAGTGACTCCCTGCGTCAACTATGACTCAGGCCATAAGGCTAATTTTTGCCCCCAACCCCCCCCCCCGAGGAAGCCCTACGCGAAATGCAGCATCTGGGCCCCTGGACAGCACTTGCCGTGGAACAACATAATGGGTGAGCACAATTGAGTTTATTTACCATAGTTACCCTGTGGCTGCAGCATGCCCTTAGTGGCCAAGTGGGCCATTTACTTTGTTTATGTACTTTGGACTATGGATACGTGAGCTGGCCTATATTCAGGTGACACCTGTTGCCTGACTGGTGACTGGGGATCTCTGCCTACACTTGTGATATGACACATGGATATGTGACCTTATTTGGTATAATCATCCAGGGCACATCCTGTATTCATTGATGGTATTTAACATGGAAGTCACGATGTGTGCTCCCACGGATATGGCACTGAGATCTCTATGCTGGCTAGTTGTTACTTCATTCTGTACTTATTGGTCTGACTCTGGTATTCATGGCATAATGCAATTATATTAATACTAGAAGGTGGCCCGATTCTACACATCGGGTATTCTAGAATTTACGTATTGTGTAGTTCATGTATGATTTTTGTTTTATATATATATATATATATATAAATATATATATATATATATATATAGATGTTGTTGTGTGTAGTTACCAAGTGTTTGTGTAGGGGCTGTACATGTTCTGGGTGTTGTCTGGGTGTAGCGGGGGGTGAGAGCGGTGTTGTATGTGTGTTGCATGTGTTGCGTTGTTTGTGGAGCGCTGTGTGTCTGTAGCGTTGTGTGTGTTGCACGGTTTGTGTGTGTGTGGTGTGTTTTGGGGGGAGGTATGTTTTGTGCAATGTGTGTGTGTTGCGTGGTATGTGCGTATATTTATGTATGCCGCGGTGTTTGTGTGTTGGGTGTTGTGTGTGTTCAGCGTTGTCTGTGTGTGTGGGTGTCTGTGTAGGGCGGTGTTTGTGGTTCCCAGTGTGTGTGTGGTGTGTTGTGTGTGTTGGTGGGAGGTGTGCACCTCCCATCGTGCTCCATCCCCCATGCTGCGCACCCCCCATCATGCTCCATCCGCCATGCTGCGCACTCCCAAACGTGGTCCATCCGTCATGCTGCGCACTCCCAAACGTGGTCCATCCGCCATGCTGCGCAGTCCCAAACGTACTCCATCCGCCATGCTGCGCACTCCCAAACGTGCTCCATCCCCCATGCTGCGCACTCCCCATCGTGCTCCATCCCCCATGCTGCACCAGCATCAGCCTCTCTACCCCCAGCATCAGCCTCTCTCCTCTCAGCATCAGCCTCTCTCCTCCCAGCATTAGCCTCTCTCCTCCCAGCATCAGCCTCTCTGTCCCCAGCATCAGCCTCTCTCCTCCCAGCCTCAGCCTCCCCCAGCATCAGCCTCTCTCCTCCCAGCCTCCCCCAGCATCAGCCTCTCTCCTTCCAGCCTCCCCCAGCATCAGCCTCTCTCCTTCCAGCCTCCCCCAGCATCAGCCTCTCCCAGCATCAGCCTCCGCCTCCCAGCCTCCCCCAGCATCAGCCTCCGCCTCCCAGCCTCCCCCAGCATCAGCCTCTCTTCTCCCAGCCTCCACCAGCATCAGCCTCTCTCCTCCCAGCCTCCTCCAGCATCAGCCTCTCTCCTCCCAGCCTCCCCTAGCATCAGCCTCCCCCTCCCAGCCTCCCCCAGCATCAGCCTCCCCCAGCATCAGCCTCTCTCCTTCCAGCCTCTCCCAGCATCAGCCTCCCCCAGCATCAGCCTCTCTCCTCCCAGCCTCCCCCAGCATCAGCCTCCCCCTCCCAGCCTCCCCCAGCATCAGCCTCTCTCCTTCCAGCCTCCCCCAGCATCAGCCTCCCCCAGAATCAGCCTCTCCATCATCCCAGCCACCCCCAGCATCAGCCTCCCCCAGCATCAGCCTCCCCCAGCATCAGCCTCTCTCCTCCCAGCCTCCCCCAGCATCAGCCTCCCCCAGCATCAGCCTACACCCTCCCAGCCTCCCCCAACATCAGCCTCCCCCTCCCAGCCTTCCCCAGGATCAGCCTCTCTCCTCCCAGCCTCCTCCAGCACGCCGTGCTCCTGTGCCGACACTCACAGATCCGATCGCATACACTCACACACACACACACCCACCCGATCGCATACACTCACACCCACCCGATCGCATACACTCACACACACCCGATCGCATACACTCACACACACCCGATCGCATACACTCACACACACCCGATCGCATACACTCACACACACCCGATCGCATACACTCACACACACACACATTGACGATATTGCACATACGCGCTCACTCACAACATCCGGAGATACCACATGCTTCTGGCCATGTGATCCTCCGGCAGGTCCTGGAAGTTCACAGCACAGTATCGCGGCCGAGAAGCAAGCGATATCTCCGGGTGCTGTGAGTGTGTGGATGCGATCTGATGTGTGTGTGAGGTGTGTGTGAGAGTGAGTGTGATCTGATGTGTGTGTGTCTGTTATGTGTGTGCGTGTGGATGTTCCGCCGCTGCAGGACCTTGATGCGCTGGTAACTATGCTACCATGGTTACCAACGCATCACGTCCCCCACTCGCACGGGAGCCCACACCAGCATACGGCGGCAAACCCCAGCAATGCGAGGGTATGTGTCGGCTGGGTTGGCGGCGTATGCTGGTGTGGGCTCCCGGGGGTACAGTACTCACCTGGGAGTCGTGTCTCCGTGTCAGTTCGGGGGATGCGTGCGGGGGGCGGGGCCAGAGCGAGCGTGCATTGCGTGAGGGGTCGGGGCGTGGCCGAGTTGCCAATACGTGCAGGGTGCCGGGGCAAGAGGCCAATCCGTGTGGGGGGCGGAGCCTGTGCGAGCGGCCGGCCAATCCGTGTGGGGGGGAGCCAGGGCGAGCGACCAATCCGTGCGGGGGGCGGGGCCATGGCGAGGCCAGCGGCCAATCAGCTTTGTGTCACCGTAAGGACACAATTTTGGAGCAAGACAGACAGACAGACAGACAGACAGAATAAGGCAATTATATATATAAATAAGACCATATTGGTTGCCTATAATTTGCCTGCTGGGTACATGCTGCTACTTGTGCCACTTTGACATTGTGCTCTTGAACTTTTATGTTCCATGGCAATTTGCTGCCCTACTGTCTTGCACTTTATCTCCCCCTGTCACATGGTGTGTTTCTTTTTTATGAACTATTTATATCTAATAAAGTTTTTATATTTTATATATAAACAAAATGGAATACGACTCCGTTTTTCTTGATTCTCTATATTGCTTGGAGTCTCCATATGTGAGCTTCTATGATGTGTCGGATGTATTTGATTGCATTAATTTTTATAAACAATGCACAATGTGCACTGGACAAACCAGGACAGTAATCCTACCAAACTAATATTTGTCATTGAAATCCTTGTCACGGGTTGTACCACATTGTTACTGAGATAGGGAATACATATTCGATAGAAGACTACTTTCAGTCACCATAGCTGGACAAAAAAACATCCCTGAATTGTTCCACATTGTGACTGAGATAGGGGACACATATTCGATAGCAATTTACAATGACTGTTGATGAACAACTGATGGCCCTCTGAAAACTAGAATTGAAGACCACAACTACTATACTAGTCCTACATAGATAATGTTTGTCATGGGAGGCTCTTGTCATGTCTCTTCCAGCATCTGTGACAGCCCCCAGAAGTAATTTTTAGAAATTTTTATCTCTGAGCCATTTGGAGGAGCTTCTCCAACCCATCCTGGAGTGGTGGCACCATATATCCTTTGTCCATTCACTTCCACAAGTGATATATTTGAGCTCGTCATCGAGTTGACTAGTGTAGCTTTATTTTTTCTGTTGGCAGAGTTCACCCAAACCTGAGGCTTGTAGGCTGCAGTCACTGCTCCCTCCTTGTACTCCATGTTGCTTGTATTTCTTCTCTGTAGTCTCTGACCTTAAATGAGTGAAATGAGCGAGTGAGGGCCCTTATATGAATAAGTGAGGGCACTCACAAATGTACAGAAGAGGGCCTTCCAAAATTTATAGAGGAGGGCCCTTCTAAACGTATGTTACAGGGCCACCTGAGGGCTCTTACCAAAGTCAGTTTTCCTGACATGTGCAAGCCCTATGAAAACTTGAATTGAGGTCTGCAGAATGACATGGAGGAGAAGGGTAAAGCCCAACGCTACAATAGGCACATTGTAAACTGCTATGGAATATGTATTCCACTATCTGAGTCTCAATGAGGGAGGGACCGCCCAAATGTATAAGTAAGAGCCGTCTCTCCCAAACGTATGTTACTGGGCCACCTAAGGGCTCTCACCAATCTCAGGTTTCCTGACTATTGCAGGCCCTCTGAAAATTTGAATTTAGGGACCCAGAATGACATGGAGAAGAAAGACTGGGTAAAGCCCAATGCCACAATGGATGCATTGTAAACTGTTATGGAATATGTATTCCACTATCTGAGTCTCAATGAGGGAGGGATCACCCAAATGTATAAGTAACAGCAGTCACTCCAAAAAGTATGATAGAGGACCACTTGAGGCCCCTCAGGTCAAAGATCAACATACCAACGAGCACGTTCTAACTGGCCTTGTAAAGTGCTGAGGAATAGCTAACTAGAAATTATGTATGACCGATGGACCTACAAAATGTAGAAGTCAGGGCCCTCCCAATTGTAAAAGTAAAAAAAAGCCAAAACACTACGTGTGAACAAACGCTAAAAGGGATATTTTATTCTTCTCTGGTTTATTTAGCCTTATATACATGTGATTATGTAGGAAAAACTGTTTCTTAACCTTTTTGACCTGTAAAATGCAATTTATGTTAGGTTTGGTAGGTGTTTTTGTTCATCTATAAAAGTGGCGTAAGAGCATGTGTGCACGCTGCGTTTTTGGTTTGACAACAAAACTGCACCCTCTGCCAGACTTTGACAACTGTAAATACTGCGTATGACAAAAAAAGGTAAAAACGCATTCTTTTTTGCCACGTTTTTGATAATGCATTTTTTAAAGAAAAAAAATATGATAGGACTAGGATAATTGATATGTAG
Source organism: Anomaloglossus baeobatrachus (assembly GCF_048569485.1). NCBI lineage: Eukaryota > Metazoa > Chordata > Amphibia > Anura > Aromobatidae > Anomaloglossus > Anomaloglossus baeobatrachus. The sequence continues at coordinate 122,181,008 of NC_134361.1, forward strand.
ATAGAAAGAAAGAAAGAACATATATAATAGAACATATAGACTATATAAGAAAGTACAGAGAATAGATAGAAAGAAATAACAGAATTGCTCAATAGAGGGATAGCTAGCTTGGACAGCTGTATTTTTTTTTTTTCTCTTCAAATATTTGGGGGTAAAAAAGTGATGACGGGTCCCCCCGTTTTCCATATTCAGCACAGGAACAGCAGCAGCTGCAGGCTGCAACCCTCACCTATCTGCTATACCTTGGCTGGTTATTAACCCCCCAAACACTCCTGCAGGTCCAAAGTAATCCACACGAGGTCCCACGACGATTCAGGTTTGCAACATCCCTGTCCTGTCACAGCGAGCATCATAGAGCATGACTGCTCGCTGTGAGTGTAGACAGAGCCACGCAATCAGAATGTACTTGGGTGAACCCCTGACATCACAACTGCGGACCCCTCAGTATGGCGTATGTCGCGGCAGTGACGTCACGGGTTCACCGCTTTGAAGTTCAGGCAGCGACTGAAGTGAGCCGCACGATCAGTGGTGACGTCACTCAGGTGAGTCCTCCACCTGCGGCTCACTTCAGTTGCGGCCTGATTTGCTGTCACAGGTGGAGGACCCGAGTGATGTCACCGCTGATTGCATGGCTCACTTCAGTCATTCGGTAGATTTTCTGTCATGGGTGGGGGACTCCAAATGTGGCTGAAACTCACTTGACTGACGTCATCGCAGACCGTGCAGCTCACTTCAGTTGCTGTGTGGAACTCACAGTGGGCTGACTTGTTCTATGGCACTCACTGTGAGTGTCAAATGTAGCTTCTCGGGACCTCGTGTGGATTACGTTAGACCTGCAGTGGTGTTAATGGGGTTCATAAAGTGGTGAAAGAGGGTGGTTTTTGTCTTTTATTTCAAATAAAGGATTTTTGGGGTTTTTGTGTTTATTTCATTTCACTTAAGATTAATGATGGGGGTATCTCATAGACACCTGTCATCAGTAATCTAGGACTCAGATCGGTGATGGGTGAGTATTGAAGCGCTTGGAGAGACAGAGAGAGAGATAGAGAGAATGAATTTATCCTGGAACAATTTGGTTGACCTCTATTTTTGTTGACAAAAACGGATCCAAAACACCAGAAAAATGCAAAAAACCTGCAACGTGCGCACATAGCCTAATGCCACAACCAAGATAGCTGTGGCATTACTGTGATTGGTTAAGAAGCCCAGAATGTTTAATAGAAGAAAGCAGTGGAAAGATCCAGCTGGACTCCAAAGGGATAAATAAAAATGCTTCTTTATTTATATCAACTCGATTAAAAATATATATCCATTTCTCAAGTAAAGACACCGGCTTGTCCTGAGGAAGGCGTTCCGCCGAAACGCGTAGTAGTATACATCTGCCATGCATCAGTGTGAACAAGCCGGTGTCTTTACTTGAGAAATGGATATATATTTTTAATCGAGTTGATATAAATAAAGAAGCATTTTTATTTATCCCTTTGGAGTCCAGCTGGATCTTTCCACTGCTTTCTTCTATTATCTTCTCGGCTTGCTGCCGTAATCCGTGCCGGACCAAAGGGGACTAACAGGAGGATATATTCAGGCTTGTCTCTGCAGTGGTGAGCGGTTTTGTTTGTTTTTTGTACTTGCCAGAATGTTTAATGGCTGCAAATCAGGAGCCAAACCTACTGGGTAGGACATACGAATATCCCAAGGTGAGTACACAAAAACTCGCAATGTAACGAGTAATCCGAATACCGTACTATTCGTATGAGTAGTGCATAGTAACAATTACACTCACTCATCAAAACTGTAGTAATACCTCCTGGAATGTGACAATAGAAAAGTGAGAAAAAAAATGGGCTGGGATAAAATCCAAAACTGGCTGTGATACTAAGGAAATAATACTTTTATTCCGACAGGGGTGCACTTAAAAAATATAACTTGGAGAGTCCAGGGTCCATATATTGTGATGCGGCAATATAATATATCAGGCTGGTTTGGAGAACAAATAAAAGCAATTAGAGCAATTCGCATGAATCAGTAACCGAGATTATGCTGCTTTACCTGTTGTCAGAATAAAGTAGGAACAGATGCCTTGATATCAGCAGTATGGCACTTCCTTGTCAATGTGCTATAGTTTTCGTAATATCAATGACTGCTGAAGCAGGCGTCCTCGATATTCATCACCTGTAGGCTCCCCCTGACCTCCTCATTGAAAGCTTTGTGTTCAGTGATGTAATTAGAGCCTGTTGGGTCTCTGTGCAAGATTTGGACCTGGCTTGTTGGTCAGATACATGATCCCATGTAGCGTTCTAACTTCTTTAAAAAAATAAAAAATACACCCTGTTAGCCATTAAAAAAAAGATTGATTGCTCTCAGTGGGAGAAACAAAATAATAATCTTGTATTTATGATACCTTTTAATTGCACTAAAAGGTAACATACATTTAAGGTTATTATTTTGTTTTTCCCACTGAGAGTGATACATCCTATAAAGACATACTTGTTTCCCCCCATTATGAAGTAATGTCTCCCATCCTGTCCTAATCCATCATGTGCCCCTTTCAGGTATATATGTCAGCCATTCTGATATATTTGTCCCCATTCTGAACCCCTTCAGGTATGTGTCCACCATTCTGGGCTCCTTCCTGGCATATATGTCATCCATCCTGGACCCCTTCCTGGTATAAATGCCCCCCATCCTGGGCCCCTTCCTGTTGTATATGTCCCCTATCCTTGGCCCCTTCCTTGTACATACATCCCCATCCTTATATATATATGTCCCTCATCCTGGTATATACTGTATGTCCCCCTATTGTGGGCCCCTTCCAGGTATATGTATCCCCTATACTAGGTCCCTTTCTTGAATATATGTCTCCCATCCTGGGCTCCTTCCTGGTATATATGTCCCCCATCATGAAATGTACATCCCTCATCTTGGTATATACAGTGCCTACAAGTAGTATTCAACCCCCTGCAGATTTAGCAGGTTTACACATTCGGAATTAACTTGGCATTGTGACATTTGGACTGTAGATCAGCCTGGAAGTGTGAAATGCACTGCAGCAAATAAGAATGTTTTCTTTTTTTATTTTTTTTTTAAATTATGAAAAGTTTATTCAGAGGGTCATTTATTATTCAACCCCTCAAACCACAAGAATTCTGTTTGGTTCCCTAAAGTATTAAGAAGTATTTCAGGCACAAAGAACAATGAGCTTCACATGTTTGGATTAATTATCTATTTTTCCAGCCTTTTCTGACTAATTAAGACCCTCCCCAAACTTGTGAACAGCACTCATACTTGGTCAACATGGGAAAGACAAAGGAGCATTCCAAGGCCATCAGAGACAAGATCGTGGAGGGTCACAAGGCTGGCAAGGGGTACAAAACCCTTTCCAAGGAGTTGGGCCTACCTGTCTCCACTGTTGGGAGCATCATCCGGAAGTGGAAGGCTTATGGAACTACTGTTAGCCTTCCACGGCCTGGACAGCCTTTGAAAGTTTCCACCCGTGCCGAGGCCAGGCTTGTCCGAAGAGTCAAGGCTAACCCAAGGACAACAAGGAAGGAGCTCCGGGAAGATCTCATGGCAGTGGGGACATTGGTTTCAGTCAATACCATAAGTAAAGTACTCCACCGCAATGGTCTCCGTTCCAGACGAGCCCGTAAGGTACCTTTACTTTGAAAGCGTCATGTCAAGGCTCATCTACAGTTTGCTCATGATCACTTGGAGGACTCTGAGACAGACTGGTTCAAGGTTTTCTGGTCTGATGAGACCAAGATCGAGATCTTTGGTGCCAACCACACACGTGACGTTTGGAGACTGGATGGCACTGCATATGACCCCAAGAATACCATCCCTACAGTCAAGCATGGTGGTGGCAGCATCATGCTGTGGGGCTGTTTCTCAGCCAAGGGGCCTGGCCATCTGGTCCGCATCCATGGGAAGATGGATAGCACGGCCTACCTGGAGATTTTGGCCAAGAACCTCCGCTCCTCCATCAAGGATCTTAAGATGGGTCGTCATTTCATCTTCCAACAAGACAACGACCCAAAGCACACAGCCAAGAAAACCAAGGCCTGGTTCAAGAGGGAAAAAATCAAGGTGTTGCAGTGGCCTAGTCAGTCTCCTGACCTTAACCCAATTGAAAACTTGTGGAAGGAGCTCAAGATTAAAATCCACATGAGACACCCAAAGAACCTAGATAACTTGGAGACGATCTGCATGGAGGAGTGGGCCAAGATAACTCCAGAGACCTGTGCCGGCCTGATCAGGTCTTATAAAAGACGATTATTAGCTGTAATTGCAAACAAGGGTTATTCCACAAAATATTAAATCTAGGGGTTGAATAATAATTGACCTAGACTTTTATGTTGAAAATTTATTAAAATTTAACTGAGCAACATAACTTGTTGGTTTGTAAGATTTATGCATCTGTTAATAAATCCTGCTCTTGTTTGAAGTTTGCAGGCTCTAACTTATTTGCATCTTATCAAACCTGCTAAATCTGCAGGAGGTTGAATACTACTTGTAGGCACTGCATGTCACCCATCCTGGACCCCTAGCTGGTAAATGTCTCCCGTTCTACCTCTGTTCTCTAATGCATAAAAAGAATAACATTCTTCTCACCTTCCCTCGCTCCCACATGTGGCTCCTCTTCCATAGCTGGCACAAAGGCCAGCAGCAGACATTGGTGTGCCTGCTATGGATGACGCATGACATCACTGCTATGCACCTGTGACTAGTAGAGTTGAGCACGGTTCGTGGTTCGTGGTTCTCCAGTTCGCGGTTCGAGTGATTTTGGGGGCTGTTCTAGATCGAACTAGAACTCGAGCTTTTTGCTAAAAGCTCGACAGTTCTAGTTACGTTCGAGAACGGTTCTAGCAGCAAAAAGCCAAGCTAATTACTAGCTGGCTTTCCGCTGTAATAGTGTAAGTCACTCTGTGACTCACACTATTATGAAATTTCAGTGTATAGTGTGCGGGAACAGCGCGTTCAGATCACTGCTGCTGGGATAATGGCGATCGCCATTTTTTTCTTTTTTTCTGTTCTTCCTTCCCTTCCTAAGCGCGCGTGTAGTGGGGCGGGCCAGCATGTCAGCCAATCCCAGACACACACACACAGCTAAGTGGACTTTTAGCCAGAGAAGCAACGGCATGTGTGATAGGATGTCCATGTCACATGTCCCTGCATTATGAAAATGGACATTTTGTTCCAGCACGGCATTATCTGCCTTCTGCGTCTGGGTGTCAGTCACCTCTCACGCAGCTCCTGTCGCCAATACTGCTGTGTACGCTCTACACATAGCGCTATACAGAATAGGATAGAAGTTTCTTTCAGCCCTTGTAAGGGCTAATTACAGCAGGCTCAGAGCCATAGGTGACAGTCAGGTCCGTGGAAACCGTTGTTTAACAGCTACAGATAAGAGCGTCTGTGTAGCTAAGGTCAGGGAGTACCTTGCTGCATTTCACCATTAGGAAGGATAGAAAGTGAGGCTTCCTTTCCTCTACACTGACCCACAGCCCGGCCACTGTACCCTCCTGCCCTTTGCACACTCAAGCTCATTGTTACTAAGCCATTATACTAGCAAACACTGAGGAAACTTAGTGGGATCCTAAAAGGGGCTGTTGGACTTCATTAGTGTCCCACTAGTGCAAAGATATTTGCAGCACCTCAGCATTGCACACTCAAGCTCATTGTTACAAAGCTATTATAATACCAAACACTGAGGAAACTTAGTGGCATCCTAAAAGTTGCTGTTGGACTTCATTAGTGTCCCACTAGTGCAAAGATATTTGCAGCACCTCTGCATTGCACACTCAAGCTCATTGGTACAAAGCCATTATACTAGCAAACACTGAGGAAACTTAATGGTATCCTAAAAGTGGCTGTTGGACTTCATTAGTGTCCCACTGGTGCAAAGATATTTGCAGCACCTCTGCATTGCACACTCAAGCTCATTGTTACAAAGCTATTATAATACCAAACACTGAGGAAACTTAGTGGCATCCTAAAAGTGGCTGTTGGACTTCATTAGTGTCCCACTAGTGCAAAGATATTTGCAGCACCTGTGCATTGAACACTAAAACTCATTTTTACTAAGCTATTATACTAGCAATCTGGGCTGCCATTTTAAGGGCCATAGTTTTATTGTCCGGGATAGTTATTGTTGTTTATTCTGCTGTCAATAAAGGTAGACCACCGCTGTAATCTACACCACCTCTCAATTTTTACTACCACATTTTAAGTGGACAATCTTGTCGCTAGCAAAATGAGTGGCAAAATGACAGATGCTGGTGGAAAGGGGAACAGGCGTGTTGGAAAAGGAAAAAAAGGGTTTGTCAGTGGGGAAGGTGGCAAAGCTCCATTAACATCTGCTGAAGATAGGCCATCTTCCAGCAAAAGTAAGATGTCAACTACTTTCCGTGGACAATCGGATGTGCTCCCTTTTTTACGAAGATGAACAACTGGAACAAAGGTAGATGTTGCCCAAAAAAAGAAAATGCTTGAATGGATCTCAAGTGGTCCAACAAGTGCCCTCTCCTCCACCTCAACTACCGCATCCAAAAAACACCAGTCCTCTGAGTTGTCAGCCCAATCACACTTGCATTCTCCCAGCTCTGAAGTCTCCATCCGCCCTGCACAGTATGGTGGAACAGAGATGGCTGAGTCTGCAGAGCTGTTCAGTCACACTATAGCCTGGGAATCAGAGGTCTGCTCCCAAGCTACAGTGAGTACAGACCAGGAAATGGTTTGCAGTGATGCCCAGAACCTTTGTGACTCAGATTCAGGCCATGATGACCAAGTTTCTGAGCATAATGTTGACCCTTATTCACAAACTGAAACACCTGTTGTAATAAACAATGAGGAGCATACTGATGACGATGAGACCCAGATACCAGATTGGGATGACAACTTAAATATTCGTTCAGGGCAGGAAGAGGCTCGGTCTGAGGGGGAGGGGAGTGCAAACACAACGCTTGATGAGGAAGTTCTAGATCCCACCTACTGTCAACCCACAGTCAGGCACTCGAGGAGGTCAACAGAGGCGGTGGAGGAAGATGCTACTGACGGCGAAGTTACCTTGCGCCTTCATGGACAGAGGAGGAGTACTGGTAGCACGTCTACAACTGCATCCTCAGCCACCACTCTGCCTCTGAGCACTAGTCGGGGGGGCTCAGCAGGTCGCATGCCCTCTAAGCCTTGCCTAGCCTGGTCCATTTTTGACATAGCAAAAGATCGCCCAAATCATGTGATATGTAAAATTTGTCGTAATTCTGTTAGTAGAGGGCAAAACCTCAGAAGTTTGACAACTTCTTCCATGAATCGTCACATGAATAAATATCATATGTCCCAGTGGGAAGCTCACCGTGCTGCAATGCGGCCTAGCGGAGCGGACCATCCACCGCCTGCCCCTTCCAGTGCATCCGCGCGCTCTTCATCTTCTAGGACTGTGGGGACAGCTGTCACACCTGGTTTTCCACGCACAACTTCCACCACTGTAACCGCAACAGGCAGTTTGCTTGGTAGGTCGTCAGTTGGTTTGGAAGGGGAAACAAGTGCGTGTGTACAGCTCTCTCAGACATCGATAGCACCAACGTTGGATGAAGGCAACATCTTGTCTGTGCCTGCACTTTCCTCACAAACCTGCATTTTCTCCAGGGACACCGTACTCACCACCGTCTACACACAGCAGCCAGATCTCTGTCCCTCAGATATGGACAAATAAAAGGCCATTTCCTGCGACCCATGACAAAGCTAAGAGGTTGACTTTATCCCTCTGTAAGCTCTTGGCTACCGAAATGCTGCCTTTTTGCCTGGTGGACACACAGGATTTTAGAGACCTTATGTCTGTCGCTGTGCCCCAGTACCAGATGCCCAGTCGCCGCTACTTCTCTAAGAAAGGTGTGCCTGCGCTACACCAGCATATCGCACACAGCATCTCCGCTTCCTTGAGAAACTCTGTGTGTGAACGGGTGCATTTCACCACCGATACTTGGACCAGTAAGCATGGACAGGGACGTTACATGTCGCTGACTGGGCACTGGGTAACTATGGTGATAGATGGTGAAGGGTCTGCTGCACAAGTCTTGCTGTCCCCACGACTTGTGTGTCAATCCTCTGTGTATCCAAGTTCCTCCACTTCTTCTGCCTCCTCAACCTCGTCTAGGTCCTCCACCTCTGCCCCAAGACTACCTGGTCAGGCCACCAGCGTTGTAACTGCGCAGAAGTAATCACGCACCCCTCATTACTATGCTGGCAGCAGAGCGCAACGGCATCAGGCGGTCTTTGTCTTGAAATGTCTTGGAACTAAGAGTCACACAGCGGCTGAGTTGTGGGCAGCTTTGGAGACTGAGTTTGGTAAATGGTTGTCTCCACTCAACCTGCAGCCAGGGAAGGCCGTGTGCGACAATGCTGCAAACCTAGGTGTGGCCCTTCGCCTGGGCAAGGTGACACAAGTGCCTTGTATGGCTCACGTGTTGAACCTTGTTGTCCAGCAATTTTTAACACACTATCCCGGCCTAGATGGCCTTCTGAACAGGGCACGAAAACTTACTGCTCACTTCCGCCGTTCAATCGCCGCAGCTGAGCGACTTGCATCGCTCCAGAAGTCTTTCGGCCTGCCGGTTCATCGCCTGAAATGCGATGTGCCGACACTCTGGAATTCTACTCTACACATGTTACAGCGACTGTGGCAGCACCGCTGAGCCCTGGTGCAATACGTCATGACGTATAGCCTGGGCCAACGAGATGCAGAGGTGGGGAAGATCACCCTGATGGAGTGGTCTCAGATCAAGGACCTATGCATCCTTCTGCACAGTTTCGACATGGCGACGAATATGTTTAGCGCTGACAATGCCATTATCAGCATGACAATTCCAGTCATTTACATGCTGGAGCACACGCTAAACACTATTCGGAGTCAGGGGGTGGGACAACAGGAAGGGGAGGAAATACAGGAGGATTCATATGCGCAAGAGACAACAACATCACCAAGGTCCAGACGTTCATCATCACCAAGGCGACAGGCATGGGACTATGGGGACAGGGATCAACAAGGGCGCATGGTAGCAGGCAAACTGTTGAGGAAGGTGCAGGAGAACATGAAGAAATGGAGGACGAACTGTCCATGGACATGGAAGACTCAGCGGATGAGGGAGACCTTGGTCAAATTTCAGTTGAAAGAGGTTGGGGGGAGATGTCAGAGGAAGAAAGAACGGTTAGCACCTCTATGCCACAAACACAGCGTGGGCTTGGTCCGCATGGCTGCGCCAGACACATGAGCGCCTTTTTGCTGCACTACCTCCAACATGACCCTCGTATTGTCAAAATTAGAAGTGATGATGAGTACTGGCTTGCCACACTATTAGATCCCCGGTACAAGCCCAAATTTTGTGACATAATTCCAGCCATAGAAAGGGACGCACGTATGCAGGAGTATCAGCAAAAGCTGTTACTCGATCTTAACTCGGCTTTTCCACCACACACCGGTGGTGCACGGAGTGAATCTCCCAGTTGTAACTCTACAAACATGGGACGGTCTCGTTATCTTCAACAGTCTAACCGTACCAACAGCACCGTATCTGGTGCTGGTAACAGCAATTTTATTGAATCTTATCATAATTTTTTTAGACCATCCTTTGCAAGGCCACCAGAGACAACAAGTCTGACACATAGTCAATGGCTGGAGAGGATGATACAGGAGTATCTCCAAATGAACATCGATACCATGACTTTGCAACTGGAGCCTTGCTCATTTTGGGCTTCAAATCTTGAAAAATGGCCAGAGATCTCCACTTACGCCTTGGAGATCTTGTCGTGTCCAGCTGCCAGCGTTGTCTCTGAACGTGTCTTCAGTGCTGCTGGGTGTGTGCTGACAGATAAGCACACGCGTCTGTCCAGTGACAATGTGGACAGACCAACGTTCATTAAAATGAACAAGTCATGGATCCACAAGGAATTTACTACCCCTGTGTCATCCTGGGGAGAGTAAATGCTTGTGTATTTTGAATGTGCTTGATGCAAATCTACCTGTGAAGTGTACAACTGGGGCACAAGTGCTGCTACTGAAGGGGTGGGTGTCTGTGTGGCCCAATTTTTGGAAAAAAAGGGAGACTCTGCTTGGAGTAACCCTTGCTTGCTGTGTTTTTAAAAAGGAGCCAAGATGAACAAGTCATGTTTCAGCAAAGACTTTGCTACCTACCCCGGTGCCATCCTGGGGACGGTTAAGGATGGCGTATTTTTGAATGTGCTTGATGCAAATCTACCTGTGAAGTGTACAACTGGGGCACGAGTGCTGCCACTGAAGGGGTGAGTGTCTGTGTGGCCCAATTTTTGGAAAAAAGGGAGACTCTGCTTGGAGTAACCCTTGCTTGCTGTGTTTTTAAAAAGGAGCGTAGATGAATAAGTCATGTTTCAGCAAAGACTTTGCTACCTACCCCGGTGCCATCCTGGGGACGGTTAAGGATGGCGTATTTTTGAATGTGATTGATGCAAATCTACCTGTGAAGGGTACAACTGGGGCACAAGTGCTGCCACTGAAGGGGTGGGTGTCTGTGTGGCCCAATTTTTGGAAAAAACGGAGACTCTGCTTGGAGTAACCCTTGCTTGCTGTGTTGTTAAAAAGAAGCCAAGATGAACAAGTCATGTTTCAGCAAAGACTTTGCTACCTACCCTGGTGCCATCCTGGGGACGGTTAAGGGTGGCGTATTTTTGAATGTGCTTGATGCAAATCTACCTGTGAAGTATACGACTGGGGCACAAGTGCTGCCACTGAAGCGGTGTCTGTGTAGCCCAATTTTTGGAAAAAAGGGAGACTCCGCTTTGAGTCACCTTGCGGTGTTTTACATCATTTTAGAAGGGCATGCCATGCCTATATCTGTGTCTCCTCCTCTTTTTCATTGTCCAGCTCTTTTGTTTTCGCATGAGTATATGTCCTTGTCACTTTCCCATGTGTTTGTGTTGTGTTGTGAGTTTTGTCACCTTTTGGGCACTTTTGAGGGTGTTTTCTAGGTGTTTTTATGTGTTTGTGATTGCCTCCCATTGTTTCCTATGCGGTTCGAGTGGTTCGCCGAACCAAACGCGAACCAGACCTTGGTTCGGCGAACCGAACTCGAGCCGAACCACGACCAGTTCGCTCATCTCTAGTGACTAGCACACTAATATCCGCAGCCAGCCACTGATTGGTTGTTGGTGTGAATTGCTGTGCAGGGACCCGACGGGTTTCTGTTCCACAAGGCATTTCAGTTGAATATGTGTCCTCGAATACACATCCAGCTGAAATAAGCTCTGGCATTAGTGTACCTCCCTCCCATATGGGACCAGTTATGGTTGCACTCTCTGCGATCATCGTTAATTTCCCCATGTTTCTGTTTAAGATGCATAGTGATATGCTGTCATTCAGTGGCTTGAGGGCAGGGGGTTAACTTTCTATGAATAAGGTTGGCGTTGCAAGCTCGTGGTACACGTGAAAAGTTATCGGCACTTCATAAATATATCATGTAATTTTAAATGTATGAATTTAATAGTTGATGATGATCGTGTATATAATTCTATTCTCAGTTTGGTGTGTTGTTTTATTGTTATACTGGTTACGTCTCTGTATGAGACCAATTAAGTGTTTATGAACCAGTTATGTTCTTTTTTCCCCTGTTCTTTTTGTATAGTTTTCCTTCCTGAATGGTGTTTAGTTACTACATTTAATTCTAAAATATTTATTCTCTAATATAATATCCTTCATATAGTAGCATCAAGGTAGCACTATGACACTACACAGTGCCTGGGTAACAGTATATGGTTTTGAGGTAAAATGTATAACTGTCTGCATAGCTCTTTCAAGTGCACAGATAGTACCATACAGTAATGATTAAGAGCCTTTTTCGCTTGAAACGCATTGACATTTCTTTGCTCTGTACCTGTCCTAACAATTTCTGTTATGGGCTTTTTAACTATGCTTCAATATTTATTTTTTTTTACATTTTATCTGCTGGTGCTAGATTTTTTCACCTCCTATTTTGTTCTTCACCAGCCAGCCGAAGCAGGTTGACCGTGCACCACCACCCTTAATTTCCTCAAGTGAGCTGTGCATCTCTCTTTTTAGTGCTATACAGTGCCTGGATAACATTATACAGTATATAAAAAGTGCGTACATTTGTTGTAAACCACTAGCCAAAAAAGTGAGTACATCTCTAAGTGAAAAAGGCCAAATTATGCCCAATTAGCCATTTCCCTTCCTTGGTTTCATGTGACTAATTTGTTTTGCAAGGTCTCAGGTATGAAAAGGGAGAAGGTGTGTCAAATTTGGTGTTAACGCTTACACATGCTCTCATATTGGTCACTGGAAATTCAATATGGCATCTCATGGCAAACAATTCTCTGAGGATCTGAAAAAAAAAATTGTTGCTTTACTTAAAGATGGCCAAGGCTATAGGAATATTCCCAACACCCTGAAACTGAGCTGCAGTACAATAGCCAAGATCATACAGCGGTTTAACAGGACAGGTTTCACTCAGAGCAGGTCTCACCATGGCCGACCAAAGAAGTTGAGTGCATGTGTTGAGTGTCATATCCAGAGGTTGTTTTTTCAACATAGATGTATGAGTGTTATCAGCATTGCTGCACAGGTTAAAGGGGTGGTGGGTCAGCGTGTCAGAGCACAGACCATATGCCACACACTGCATCAAATTGCTTTGTCTGTCATCCCAGAAGAAAGCCCCTTCTAAAGATGATGCACAAGGAAAACCACAAACAATTTTCTGTAGACAAGCAGACTAAGGACATGGATTACTGAAACCATGTCCTGCAGTCTGATGAGACCAAGATAAATTTATTCAGTTTAGATTGTGTCAAGCGTGTGTGTTGGCAACCAGGTGAAGAGTAGAGATGGGCGATGTTCAAGGTTCACCAATTTCATGTTCGAATGATTTTGGGGGGTGTTCGAGCTTGAACTTGAGCTTTTTTCTAAAAGCTCGACAGTTCGAGTTACGTTCAAGAACGGTTCGATCAACAAAAAGTCTAGCTAGTTACTAGCTGGCTTTTCACTGTAATAGTGTGAGTCACTGTGAATCACGCTATTACCAAAATTCAGCATATAGTGTGCGGGTGGGACGGGGTTTAGATCTGTGCTGCTGCTGAGTGCTGAGATAATGCCGATCACCATTTTTTTTTTCTTTACCCTAACCGCGTGTGCAGTGGGGCGGGCCAGGATGTCAGCCAATCACAGACACACACACAGCTAAGTGGATTTTTGCCAGACAAGCAAGGGCATGTGTCATAGGCTGTGCATGTCACATGTCCTTGCCTTATAAGATCCGGTTATTTTCCCCATCGCCGCCATTATCTGTCTTCTGCGTGTAGGTGACAGTCACCGCTCACGCTGCTGCTGCTGCTCCTGCTATGTGCGCTATAGAGATACAGTGCAATCTACACAGCGCTTTAGGGATTAGGGACTGCTGGTTATTTCAGCCCTTTTCAGGGCAGATTTACAGGAGTTCATAGCCATAGCTGCTAAGCAGGTCTCTGCAAACGCTGTGTAGGGCTTTAGATAACAGCGTCTGCCTACCTCAGCTCAGGCAATTCCTTGCTGCATTTTTTCATTAGCAGGGATAGAAAGTGAGGCTTCCTTTGCTGTCCTGCTACCTACAGCACCAGTGCATTCTACCCAACTGCCCATTTTTGCCCGCTATTTTATTTGCCCAAAGAGCAGACACTTATTGTGCCATCCTAATAGTGTCTGGAATACTACCTTAGTGTTCCTTTGTTGGCAATCACGATACAGCACCTGTGCATGGTACATACTTTTCCATTTTTGCTACGGAATTCTAATTGCAAACTGTGCTGCCACTGTTAGGGGCATACTAAAATTGACTGGGATAGTCAGTGTTGGTTATTCAGCTGTCAATAAAGCTAGACCACCTCTGCATTGTACACAACCTCTCCATTTTTGCTACCACATTTTAAGTGTCTAATCTTGTTGCTAACAAAATGAGTGTCAAAAGGACAGATGCTGGTGGAAAGGGGAACAGGCGTGATGGAAAAGGAAAAAAAGTTTGTGTCCGTGGGGTAGGTCGGAAAGCTACATTAACATCTGCTGATGAAAGGCCATCTTCCAGCAAAACTAAGATGTCTACAACTTTCCGTGGACAATCGGATGTGCTACCCTTTTTACAGAACCAAACAACTGTAGATGATGCACAAAAAAAAAGAACATGCTAGAATGGATCTCAAGTGCTCCAACAGTTGGCCTCTCCTCCACCTCAACTTCAACATCCAAAAAACAACAGTCCTCTGAGTTGTCACCCCAATCACACTTGCTTTCTCCCAGCTCTCAAGTCTCCACCCACCCTGCAGAGTATGGTGTAACAGAGATTGCTGAGTCTGCAGAGCTGTTCAGTCACAGTATACCCTGGTCTGCTCCCAAGCTACAGTGAGTACAGACCAGGAAATGGTTTGCAGTGATGCCCAAAAGCTTTTTGAGTCAGATTCAGGCCCTGATAACCAAGTTTCTGAGCATAATGTAGACCCTCATTCCAAAACTGTAACACCTGTTGGTAGAGACAATGAGAAACATTCTGATGACGATGAGACGCAGATACCTGATTGGAATAACAACTTAACTATTCAGTCAGGGCAGGAAGAGGTTAGAAGTTTTTATAAGGCAAAAATGAGAAATGTATTTATTGAAGCAAGAAAATCACACAAGTTTAAAAGCATGTATTAATAGAACATACAGATAAAAGTAGTGCTATAGAGGGGAAACACCCAAAGATAAGTGGGGCAGAGAAGCACGCTCATAAGTTTATCACAGACATGGGTATATACATCAGGTCCTCATAAATAGAGTACAAAAAACTGTATAAGTAAATCAAGCCTTAAGTCAAATGCTCACCCATTCTTAAAAGAGCGTCGCAACTGTGTCCCACAAATCAAAAAGACCAACCAACGTGTGTTTCGCGTCGCACATCACAGCTTCATCAGGGCGGGTTAACTCACAGTCCCAATAACCGGATCTTAAATTAGACGCCAATTGATCTTATTGGCGGAAAAAGCGCTATTGCGGCGCATGCGCATCGCACGTAAGACGCCCACTTCCTCTCTGGTTTCCTTTTCCTCCGGCGTGTCTGATTGGCTGCCGTTGGATCACGCTCCCACCCTCTGAGACAGCATCTGTGATTGGTTGGAATCATAAATGATATCTGTGTCCTTATACTGCTGATAAATAAATAAAACAATTATCATAGGGTCCCCCCTGTATTTATACCAGCACAGATAAAGCCACAGCTACAGGCTGCAACCCCAGCCGTGGACTTATCTTGGCTGTGAATCAAAATAAGAGGAACCGGATGCGGCTTTTTTTTTAAATAATTATTTAAATAAATAAATAATTAAAAAAACAGCTTGCAGTCCCCTCCAATTTTCAAACCCAGCCAAGATAAAGCCTAACAGCCGGGGACTGATATGCTCAGGCTGGGGAGGGTAATGGTTATTGGGCACTCCCAGCCTAAAAATAGCAGCCTGCAACCACCCAGGATTGCCGCATCCATTAGATGTGATGATCCCAGTACTTTACCCGGCTCTTCCCAATTGCCATGGTGTGGTGGCAATTGGGGTAATAAGGGGTTAATATCAATTCACAGCTGCCAGTAAGCCCTGGACTAGTGATTGGTAGAGGTCTATGAGACCCCCCACTAATCCTATAAGTAAAAAGATAAACAATAACACACAGAAAAATCCTTTATTTAAAAAAAACAAAACCTCTCTATCACCAATTAATTAACCATCAAAACACCCAGATCCAACGTAATCCACACTACGAGGTCCCACGACAATCCCAGCTCTGCTACATCTGAATGCACAGTACACGTGCATAAAACAGGACCGCCCGCTGTGAGCTTCAGAGAGAATGAGCCACAGTGATCAGCGGTGACATCACTCAGGTTAGTTGCCATCCCAGCTGGAGGTTCCCACAGCACTCCACCTGTGGCTGCAGGTAAACTAACATCAGAGGACGTCAATGAACTCTCACTGAGTTCACAGACCTGCATCTCCTGGCAGAAAACTGTGGGGGGGTTTTGCCAAGAGATGCAGATTTGTTGCTTACAGTTTTACACCATATTCCTGCACCCAATTGCCCTCCTGGCAAAAAAGTGCTTCACTAACGCATGCGGTATAATGCGGTAATGAAGCAATTTTTTTTTATTTTGCCAGATGATGTAGATTGGGTGCAGGAATATGATGTAAAAATGTCAACCCCAAATCTGCATATCTTGGCAAAAAAGGCACAAAAACGGTTTTGATGCTGTTTCGATGCAGTTTTCTACCAGGAAGTGCAAATTTGATGCTGAAATGTCTGCACCAGATTTCAGGACCAAATTTGCACCTCCTGGAAGAAAACTGCACTGAAACGGCGTCAAAACTTCTAATTTATTATTTTTACATAGGGCAAGTCTATGGCATGAACGGGTTAATCATGGCAAAAACCCTTTAAAAGGAGAATCACCTTTTTTAGGTTATTTGTTTTTCTTAAATATTGGAATCCTTGTGAAAAAAAAATAGTTTCCGTGTCGGTTTCATCACAAAACTGCTTTATGGACCATTGTTTTTATGGCCTTATTTTTTAATTAATGCTTGAAGGAGAGATTATAATCCTGTCTAGATAAAATCACTACTTGGCTCACAGCCTACTGATATCTGATTGTCTGCACTATGTCAAAGTACTGTTATGAATACTGGTAATTTACTTGTTGTTTTGAAGACAAGCAGCTGAATTTATTGGGTTTGTAAATCTGTTTAAGAGAAGAGACTATAAAAACCTCATCTCATCTGTACTAGGACACCGCTCCGAGTCCTATTGTACTAAATACTTTTGGCTCTTCCTCAGTAAAGGCACATAATAATATTCACTTATATAGCGCCATTAATTTCATAGCACTAAACATACATCAGCCACACTGTCCCCATTGGGGCTCACAATCTAAGGTCTCTATCAGTATGTCTTTGGAATGTGGAAGGAAAAAGAGTACCCAGAGGAATCCCACGCAAACATGAGGAGAACATACAAACTCCTTGCAGATGTCCTTTGTGGGATTTGAACCCAGGACCCGAGCACTGCAAAGCAACAGTGCTAACTGTGGAGCCACTGTGCCGCCCACTTTTTCTGTATTGTAGAAAACTATGTGCAGAAGTCCAGTCATTACATTCTGAGGTCCAGGTAAGAAGGAGTATCAGATTCTATGAAGTTCTGGAAGAGATGTCCAGCCCCATAATATGGCATGAGCCCTTACACTTATACTGAATGTTTGTGATGGATGAGGTTGTTTTTTGTTATATGCATTTGGGAGACAGATGATATGACAGATGATTGTGAAATATTTCCTTTGTGTGCATTGTTCAATAAACTTACGTGACACCTTACATGACAACAAACAAGAGCAAATTATTTCAACAATTTTTTACTTATCAATGACTTAAGTAAATATTAGTTTAGAGTCATAGCACTCATATACTTAGAAGGAATTCTGTTTTCTAAAACCCTAACAAAGGCTGAAGAATCCAGCGGTGTCTTTAGTAATCACATGATCTTTTAATCTTTGAACAACATTGATCACTGGTTAAGTTCCGCTGTGATCACTCCACTTGTGTGTTGGGTCAGAGTAAGGGGTACTTTGCACACTACGACATCGCAGGTGCATTGTCGGTGGGGTCAAATCGAAAGTGACGCACATCCGGCGTTGCTGTCGACATCGGAGTATGTGAATCCTTTTTACTATGATTAACGTGCGCCAAAGGGTCGAAATCGTATGATCGGTGTAGCGTTGGTCATTTCCATACTTTCGGAAGGACCGATATTACGATGTTGTTTCTCGTTCCTGTGGCAGCACACATCGCTGTGTGTGAAGCCGCAGGAGCGAGGAACATCGCCTTACCTGTGTCCCGGCTGCAATGAGGAAGGAAGGAGGTGGGCGGGATGTTTATGTCCCGCTCATCTCCACCCCCCTGCTTCTATTGGCCGCCTGCCGTGTGATGTCGCTGTGACGCCACACGACCCGCCCCCTTAGGAAGGAGGCGGTTCGCCTACCAGAGCGACATCGCAGGGCAGGTGAGTGGATGTGAAGCTGCCGTATCGATAATGTTCGCTACGGCAGCTATCACAAGATATCGCAGCTGCGAAGGGGTCGGGGACTATCGCGCTCGGCATCGCTACCATCGGCTTGCGATGTCGTAGTGTGCAAAGTACCCCTAATAGAAAAAACAGGATTGATCTTTAACGATCCTCTTCCACTTTCCATTGCTTCCCAGTCACCCACTGGTCTCTACTACCTACTGCAGTTATGAAGTCTCAACATTTGGATATTTAACCACTGCCGCCAATCTCTAGTTGTGACTGGGCATAAGAGCGGCAAGGATTGGCTAAGCAGTCAGATGTACTGACTGGAGGAGCAGGATGTAGAGACTTACTGGGAAACTGGGGATGGCAATAGATTGGTTAGGATGGCATCGCTACTTTTCTTTATGTCCTACTGTCGCGGGCGGAGGAGGGGACGCTGCGCTCTCCCACTGCTCGGGTCCGGCCGCCGCTGCTGCTGCGGCCTGCTGCTGCTCGGTGGCTCGAGCGATGGGCCGGATCCCGGGGACTCGAGCGGTGCTCCTCGCCCGTGAGTGAAAGGGGTTTGGTTTTTGGGATAGTTTATTGTCCGTGACGCCACCCACGGTTGTGGTGATTGTGTAGACACCACCGCTGCTCTGTATGGGGATCCCGGGAGCGATGACAGGGAGCAGCAAAGTTGTTGGTTCTCCCCTCCGTGGGTAGGGGGTGGTCGTCCCGGGGACAAGTGATGAGTTGGGGGATGAGGGATGGCGGGGCCGGTGCAGGGCTTGGTGGGGTGCGGGACGCGGGGGCAGCGCTGTGCCTCGCGGCACTGTGGTACTCACTCAGCCTGAGACGGGGACACAGTTCTCGGTAAAACACACGGCTGGAAAGACGGTTCCCACGGACGGCTGCTGTTGCTTTTCCCCAGTAGTTGACGGTGACGGTCCCTTTTCCTGCACCTAAGTCTATGTTGGTAGCGATGGGTTCCCACCGGTAACCCGCTCCCCGGCTTGGATATGTGCCGGAGGAGCCCCTCTTTGCCCGCAGGCGCTGGCCCTGAGAAACTGGTGCCTTGGCGGTGGCGGTGTCTCTAACGGTTGGACTGTTGCCTTCAATCGGGACTTGGTTGTTGGGAGACCCAGAGGTCCCCTTCACTGACGGATTTGGCAAATCCACGGCGACTCCGGGGTGTAGGGTGTGGTGGTGTCATGACCTGTGACCCCTGGCTTGCCCAGGGCGTCACATTCCCCCTTAGCAAAATGCAGACCGTCCGCTGGCTGCCCGTCCAACACCGGTTTTATTTTTCTGACAAAAAGATAAAAGCATAACAAGTATAATACCTTCATCCCACAGCGGGAGGTACTTTGCTTAAACGTTACGGTAACATTTTAACGGTTGCTGCTGCCACTCTCTCCCACCCAAGTAACCTGGCCCTGATGCTGCCCCTAAGAAACAGGCAGCACCCTTGACCCCAGTCCTGAACCAAATTACCCGAGCGGTATCTGTCCTTCTCCTCCAGAGGGTAGCCACCGGTTCCTGTGGTGGCTGGGCCCCAGCCTGCTCCACTGCGGGCCCTCCCTCCAACCTGCCTCTCCGGAGGCGGTAACGGTGCTGCAACAAACATATTTTTATTTACAAGCCACTAACATTTGTGGTTGCCCTGCAAGTTCTCGGGCCTGTTCATAGAGAGTTCCCTATGCAACTTTTTGAAGGGTCCCTACGGGGACAACAATGCCGGCAACGGCCGGTTCCAAATCACGGTACTGACAATCAGGTTACTCCATCAGTTGATCACTTTCATTTTTCTCTTTCAAAACTTTTAAACTTTTAAACACACACAGTTTCTCTTCCCCCCGCCCTTTTAAAGAACGGTTTCCCTGTACCTAAGTGGGGGCTTACCTAGGTTGGGACGGGTGGACCTCCGGGGTCCGGTGTACGTGGGGCTAGGCAGTGGGGCAGAGGGAACAATCAGTTCCTCTTCCCTGCTATCGTGTGGGGCAGGCGGAGGCATAGGGGTGCTGGGTACAGGTTCATCCCTGGCCACTGGCGCTGACTCACGGTTGACCGCCTCCGTCACTTCTTCATCCACGGGTTGTGGGAACAGTATCACTGGAAGAATCACCGCGCCGTTCTGTGTAGGCCAGTCTGCTGGGAAGTCTCCCATCGCAGTGGGGATCACCTCTTTTGCCTTCTCTGCTGGTGGGGGAACCGGTACTTCAGCCGCCGCTCTTAAGGCTGGTGGGCACCTTTTCAGATGGTCCCGGGAAACCCTGGCCAAAGCGCCCCCTTGGTCACGACTGATTTGGTAGGCCTTCCCATCTTCCCATCTTGTGGGCTGTATGACGTACGGGGTTTGTTCCCATTGATCATCCAGCTTGTGGGTTCTCCTCTTCCGCTTCAGTACGACATCTCCGGGCTGAAAAGGGCCAGCAGACGCCTTTTGATTGAAGCGCTGCTCCTGCAGTTCCCGACTCCGACTCAAGTTCTTCTCAACATATTCTTGAATCTGCCGGTATTGTACCCTCCGCCGAGTTTCCCTTTCAGCTGTCGAAGGGAGTGCTTCTGGGGCCTCCAATCCCATTTCCAGGTCCACCGGCAGTCGGCCGGGGCAAGCCCTCATCAGATATGCTGGGGTGCACTTCGTTGAGCTGGACAGGATGTTGTTGTACATATCGACCAAGTCGGGTAGCTTCTCTGGCCACAGGTTCCGCTCTTCCAGCGGTAACGTCTTGAGGAGTCCCAGGACCAAGTGGTTCATTTTCTCACACATGCCGTTGGTCTGGGCATGGTAAGGGGTGGTCCGGATCTTCTTGCAGCCGTACAACTGGCAGAACTCATGGAACACCTCTGCTTCAAAAGCCGGGCCTTGGTCAGTAAGCACTTTCTCTGGGTATCCATGTGGTCGGCAGAAATAAGCCTGGAATGCTCTAGCGGCAGTACGACCAGTTAGGTCCTTGACTGGGACAACCACCATGAACCTCGAATAGTGGTCTACTATGGTCAACGCGTAGGCGTACCCACTTCGGCTGGGGGTGAGCTTGACATGGTCCAGGGCGACCAGCTCCAGCGGCTGATGTGTAATGATCGGATGTAGGGGCGCCTTCTGGCTGGCCTCGTCCTTCCTCCTCAGCGTGCAAGGACCGCACTCTTGGCACCAGGCCTCTACAGACTCCCGCATCCCACTCCAATAGAACCGCTCTCTCAACAGCATCTCCAGCTTCTTCCATCTGAAGTGTCCGGCACCATCATGGTATGCCTGCAAAACAGTGGGCACATCAGCTTGGGGAATAACCAAATGGCGGATTTTCTCATGAGTCTTCGGGTTGATCAGCTCACGGTACAGCTTCCCTTGATGTTGATACAGCCGGTTCCGTTCCTTCCACAAGCATGGGGTTCAGCTGGGGCGGCAGGGTCCATCCCAACAGCGCCTCGTTCCACCAGGGTCTTGACTAGGCGGACAGCGGGCGCCTGGTTTTGAGCTTCCTGCCACTCCTGACTGGGCAGTGGATCCAGGTTCACCCGTTGTTGGTGGACATGTACCTTCTCAGTTGGTGGCTGGTGAAATGCAGGCAACTCGATCTCTTCGAGGTCGTCATCCTCGCACCCTTCTTCTGACAAGTGGGGCATCCGAGAGAGTGCATCAGCATTAATGTTGACACGACCAGCCCTGTATTTGATTGTGAAGTCATAGTTGGCTAGCCTGGCCACCCACCGCTGCTCCAACGCGCCCAACTTGGCCGTGTCCAGGTGAGTCAACGGATTGTTATCCGTGAAAGCGGTGAATTTTGCTGCGGCCAAGTAGTGGCGGAACCGCTCGGTGATAGCCCATACCAGTGCCAGGAGCTCGAGCTTGAAGGAGCTGTAGTTCTCAGGGTTCCTTTCAGTTGGCCGGATCTTTCGGCTAGCATAAGCAATCACTTTTTCCTTCCCATCCTGGACCTGGGACAGGACTGCCCCCAATCCCACATTGCTGGCGTCTGTGTAGAGGGTGAATGGGCAGCCGTAGTCAGGGTACGCTAGGACCTCTTCTCCGGTCAAGGCCGCTTTCAGCTGGTGGAAGGATTCCTCATGCCTTTCTTCCCACACCAGTGGGGCTCCAATGGGTCTACCACCTTTGGTCTGCCCCACGAGGAGATCTTGCATGGGGGCAGCCATCTTCGTGTACCCCTTGATAAAGCGTCGGTAGTACCCCACCAGACCCAGAAACTGCCTTACTTCCCTCACTGTGGTTGGTCTTGGCCAGCCTTGGATGACAGTGATCTTCTCAGGGTCGGGGGCGACACCTTCTGCACTCACTACATGCCCCAGGTACTGCACTCTGGGTTTCAGCAGGTGACACTTAGAGGGCTTCAACTTCATCCCGTATTTGGCAAGGGACGCGAACACCTCGGCCAGGTGCTCCAGATGGTCTTCATACGTCTGGGAGTACACAATCACATCATCCAAGTATAACAGGACGGTCTCAAAGTTTAGATGTCCCAGACAGCACTCCATCAGCCGTTGGAAGGTTCCAGGGGCGTTGCACAGCCCGAACGGCATACTATTGAATTCACAGAGCCCCATTGGGGTGGTGAAGGCGGTTTTCTCCCGGTCCTCCGGTGCCACTGCCACTTGCCAGTATCCACTGGTGAGGTCAAGGGTAGAGAAGTAATTTGCAGTTCTCAGTGCGGCCAAAGACTCTTCAATACGGGGCAGTGGATAAGCATCTTTATGCGTTATCTGGTTAATCTTCCGGTAGTCCACACACATCCGCATGGTGCCATCCTTCTTTTTGACCAGCACCAACGGGGCGGCCCAGGGACTACAGCTGTCCCAAATAACCCCTGCCTCTCTCATGTTCCTCAACATATCTTTGGCGCATTGATAATGCGCAGGGGGAATAGGCCTGTACCTCTCTTTGATAGGGGGGTGCTCACCGGTGGGGATGTAGTGTTGGACCCCTTTAATCTGCCCAAAGTCTAATGAATGTTTGCTGAAAACTTGCTCATACTCCCGCACCACCCTGTACACCCCTTCTTTGTGATGTGTAGGGGTATCGTCAGTGCCCACGTGTAGCTGTTGGTGCCACTCATTTAACTCGCCTTGGGGCGGGTGAGTGCTGGTAGTAGGTGGGGAGACTGGGGGAGCTGCCTCGTGGATAGTGTGGGGATCCAGGGTGAGCAGCTTGGCAAGGGTGGCATACCGGGGAAACCTGACTTCTTCCTCCCCACAGTTCAGCACCCTCACGGGCACTCTCCCCTTCTTTACATCTACCACCCCTCGGGCGGCTATTACGGTGGGCCAGTGTTCAGAGGGCATGGGCTCTATCATGGCAGGGTAGTCACGCGCCTGAGACCTACTGCCGCTCGACACCAAATCATCATCTCACTCCTAGGGGGTACAATCAACGGAGCAGCATCCATCACTCTCACTCCACCAATCTCTCCTCCTGTTGAGTTTACATGCTGGCGGTACATCAAGGCTCGGATCTCACGCTGCACAGCTCTCTGTCGGCTCCCCGCCGCCGTGGTGGCCAGCTGCTGCAGTAGGGCCAACACATCACCCATGCAGTGCTCCATCACATTGGTTCCCAGCACTATCTTCGGGTTATGGTCACTGGGTTCATTCATGATCACAATCATACCCT
Source organism: Anomaloglossus baeobatrachus (assembly GCF_048569485.1). NCBI lineage: Eukaryota > Metazoa > Chordata > Amphibia > Anura > Aromobatidae > Anomaloglossus > Anomaloglossus baeobatrachus. The sequence goes on from NC_134361.1 coordinate 122,204,704, forward strand.
GGTGTTGCAGTTCAGCTCGCCCCACGGTCATAGCCACTTGTTTATACCCTACTTGGGTCAATGGGAGTCCATCAGCAGCAATCAGTGTGATACTAGTATCTGGGGGTGCCAGCTCGTCTGTCCCCCAATACCGCTGGTATAATGTTTATGGTATGATGGTTACCTGTGATCCAGTGTCCAAGAGAGCCATCACCGGTATGCCGTCCACAGCCACGGGGATGATGGGCCGGGCCCCGATATACCGGTCCCACCAGTCTGGGGGGCCACGGGTTTCTACTCCTGAGGATTGGCCCGTGGCCCCAGGGGTTGCTCGTTTAACGGGCACTGTCGGAAGTAATGACCAGGCTTGTTGCACTTGTAGCAAGTTGGAGGTCTGTTCCGTGAGTTGTTAGCACTTCTCCGCTGCATCCAGGGAACATCCTCGGGGCTGTCGGCGAGCTGTATCCTGGTTGGAGGCTGGGATCTGGTCAAAGATTGGAGTGCAGCGAGAATCTTGGCGAGGTCTCCGTCCATGCCGCGGTCCTGGGCTGCCAGTTCTTCCATTGTGCTGCTGGGAGCTGTAGGCATTGGAGAGGCTGGTGGGCAGGGGCCACCACGACGGGGGCCGTCTCAATTGGCCACGGTGCTGGCTCCGAGATTTCTGAAGCTGGGGGTTGCAGTGCTTTAATGGCCCGTTCCTTTAAGGCCTCTGCCACACTCACGTGAATTTCACGCACGTGCCGAGAGACACGTATTTCCCCTGCGTGTTGCGTGCAGGTAAGTACGTGTCTCTGGTACGTGCGTGACACGTGTGTTCTACGTGTGCTATCCGCGATAGCACACGTAGAACCGGTAATTATTATACTCACCTGGTCCTTCCTGATGTCCGCGCTGCTGTCCGTGGTGCTGATCCTCGGTCTCCAGCCCTCCTGTCTCCCCGCTGCTGCTGCTGCCAGGCAGTGAAGTGAATATTCAATGAGAATAATGAGCGGCGGTCGGCAGCAAGAGGCAGCAGCGGCAGAGACAGGAGGGCTGGAGAAGGTGAGTTAATGTTTTTTATTTTTTTCCCTGACATGTGTGTTTACTCCGGCGCGTGTCACACGGGACCGCATCCACACTACACCCGTGTGGTATGGGTGCGGGCCGTGTAACACCCGTGCTGCCGGAGAAAACACTGACATGTCAGCGCTTTGAAAATCGCACACACGTACAAACGCACACGGACACACGTTCCGTGTGGTTTTACGTGTGTGTGCCTGCTACCATAGGGTAGCATTGCTGTACATGTCTCCGTGCCGCCGGTACGTGTAAAAAATGACAAACACGTGCCGGAGGCACGGATGTGTGGCGCAGGCCTCACACAGCAAAGTCCACATCAGGGTGTTCCAGGCCCCACAGCCGGAGCTGTTTGCGATCCTCCGAGGACCACATCCCCTGCACAAATTGCTCTACTAACATCTTGTTGCTGTCCACCTCATTGATAGTGTCTACCCGCTTTAGGGTGCGAAAGGCGGTTTGCAGACGTAAAGCGTAGTCCCGAATGCTATCCACAGACCGTTGCCGGCACTGGTAAAACTGCATCCTCAGCTCAGCTTCGGTATGGGTCTCAAAGGCAGTCTGTAGCTTCTCAAAGATGGTGGCTACAGAGAACCGGTCCCCCTCGGCCCAGGTCTCCGCTTCCTGCTCAGCCACGCCGGTTAGCTGGCCCAGCACTACCGCTGCACGTTGCTTATCAGTCAGGGGGTACAATTCCAAAAGCGGATTAAGCTTTTTCCGGAAGACCTGTAAAGCATCAGGTTTCCCGTCATACTGCAGTAGCCAGGTAGCTCCGGGCACATAGGGCAAGGAGAACGGCATCACCTGAGCGAGAGCGGGGGCCGCGGCACCTCCTGCCAGCACGGCCGGGACCTGGGCAGGCCCATTCCCATCCACGGGTGCCACTGCGGCTGCGACCACCGCTCCTCCAGCGGCTCCGTCGGGCGCAGACATCTTGTTTCCGTCCCCCTTAGCCTCTTTCCGGCCCCTCCTCTATCGGGGCGGGGTTTTGGCCTTCGTGCCTCCGCTACTCGAGAAGACGCTCGAGCGGGAACTCTTCGCGCCAAAGATGGCGACATCTGAAATTTTCCGGCCGGACACCTCCGGCGGTCACAAGGCGCACCTCTACCCAACGGCAGAGCGGTAAGATCCTGTTCGTGACGCCAAGTTGTCGCGGGCGGAGGAGGGGACGCTGCGCTCTCCCACTGCTCAGGTCCGGCCGCCGCTGCTGCTGCGGCCTGCTGCTGCTCGGTGGCTCGAGCGATGGGCCGGATCCCGGGGACTCGAGCGGCGCTCCTCGCCCGTGAGTGAAAGGGGTTTTGTTTTTGGGATAGTTTATTGTCCGTGACGCCACCCACGGTTGTGGTGATTGTGTAGACACCACCGCTGCTCTGTATGGGGATCCCGGGAGCGATGACAGGGAGCATCAAAGTTGTTGGTTCTCCCCTCCGTGGGTAGGGGGTGGTCGTCCCGGGGCCCAGTGATGAGTTGGGGGATGAGGGATGGCGGGGCCGGTGCAGGGCTTGGTGGGGTGCGGGACGCGGGGGCAGCACTGTGCCTCGCGGCACTGTGGTACTCACTCAGCCTGAGACGGGGACACAGTTCTCGGTAAAACACACGGCTGGAAAGACGGTTCCCACGGACGGCTGCTGTTGCTTTTCCCCAGTAGTTGACGGTGACGGTCCCTTTTCCTGCACCTAAGTCTATGTTGGTAGCGATGGGTTCCCACCGGTAACCCGCTCCCCGGCTTGGATATGTGCCGGAGGAGCCCCTCTTTGCCCGCAGGCGCTGGCCCTGAGAAACTGGTGCCTTGGCGGTGGTGGTGTCTCTCTCTAACGGTTGGACTGTTGCCTTCAATCGGGACTTGGTTGTTGGGAGACCCAGAGGTCCCCTTCACTGACGGATTTGGCAAATTCACGGCGACTCCTAGCCTTGCCGGGATCTGAAAGGCCCCTGCCAATGGTGCTGGCTTCTCTTCGTATACCGCTCCGGTACCGCCGGGCCACCACCCGTCCACGGTCCTTTCGGCAACCTCCAAGCAGCCTCTCATGCAGGCGGTCACCGCCGTCTGCTGACCTTGCTGTCTCAGTCCGGGGCACACACCCGGACCAACTTCAGGCTTTCTCAACTGTCACCTTCTCTTCCACCTTTACTCCTCTCTCTTGCTCCTCTACCACTTCACTCTTAACTCTCACTCTCCCTAAACTGATCTCTCACTCTTCCTAAACTGTTCTCATCTCCGCCTGGTTTTTCCGCCTCCAGGGCTGTGAACTCCTCGGTGGGCGGAGCCAACCGCCTGGCCCACCCCCTGGTGTGGACATCAGCCCCTGGAGGAAGGCAACAAGGATTTTTGTGTAGCTTTGGTGTACCTATCCGGGGTGTAGGGTGTGGTGGTGTCATGACCTGTGACCCCTGGCTTGCCCAGGGCGTCACCCTACCAATGCTTGTAAAGTTTTAGAACTGCTCATCCCCTAGAAAGTGTTCCTTCACTTTTAATGTTTGCCCTGTACTGTTGAATACAGCATGTACAAAAGTTAATTTGAAGTTTACTTGATTAGCAGTTTTGTGTGTACATGGTGTTGTCTCTGCGAGCAAGTTCCTAGGTCAGGACTGTCAGTAAGTGCTTAGGGCTGAGTGCACCATGTCGGTGAAATTACAGCCTTAGTTCACACTGATTGTGCATTCTGCACTATGTTCTTACTGAGAATTCTTAGACCCCACTTGCAGTGAAGATGCCCCCCACATCTTCAAAAAATCTTAATTCTACATTTTCATTCAAAAATGGTAAATTCAGCTACTTAAACAAATTCCAAATTACTAATAAAGGTTGTTAGACCAAGCCAGGAAATTCTTCAAAAAATAAGTTTTTACATAATGAGCTCACTTACAAAGCATTGTAAATCCATAAAACAAGTGGAAAAAGAAGCACTGCAGGCAAAAAGGTACACTGCAGTATGTCTTCTACAGGGCTGGAGGGGGAAATCCCAGGGATTCTCTCTTTGGTGTTCTTTCAAGACTGCTTCAACCTTCCTTACCATTTAACAATCTCAATAACGTTTAACATTTACCAATCATAACCGAATAAATCACACCACAGATATATGTTGGCTAGGAACATGGCCACAGCTTTATTGTTAATCAATATTTCCAAATCTTTTATATCACCTTATTGGGCCCTGACCTCCACAAACCACATCTTCATTCCCCATGCCTGATCACTACCCCCAAGGCAGTGAGCATGTGATTTTCTCACGGCCCAAACAACCCGCCAGCTGTGACAACGACATACCTCGGAACTGAGTATGGACCAAAATACCAAGACAGGGGGAGGGAGGGTGGGTGTTGATCCACGATCCAGGGGTAAGAGGGAGGAAGACTGTACCGCATTATCTTATATACCACTTTTTACCCCTCCCTCACATCCCTGACCAATCACAATGCCTGTAAATCTATATATTTACCAAGGTGGTCATTTTGTAACTTTCCATTAGTTTAACCCCTTGCAGTCCTTGACTCCTGCGCTACCAGCTATGGAGCCTACTAGACTGCTTTGACTGTCCTTACCATGTAACAATCTCAATGACCTTTAACATTAACCAATCATAACCAAATAAACCACACCACAGACCAATGTTGGGTAGGCAAATGGCCACAACTTTATTATTGTTAATCAATATTTCCAAATATTTTATATCACCTTATTGGGCCCTGACCTCCACCAACCACATCTTCATTCCCCATGCCTGGTCACTGCCCCCAAGGCAGTGAGCATGTGATTATCTCAGGGCCTAAACAACCTGCCATAGGAGTAGATTGCATACGACCTATGCAGTCGGCCGACTACCGCCACCCGAAAAAGCATAGTGCACTCCAAACCGTCCAGCTATGCAAGCCAGTCAAGAAAATATAATTGCTTACAGGATATAAATGCATTCGGTCTGCCAGCATTCAATCCTGATTGTCCCCTTTGACGTGCAATGATGCTCACTAAGCCCCGTTTCCCTTTCAAAACATGAAACGCTCATGTTTAACAACCGACAAGCCCGTGCCAAAGCCGCTGAATTGCAATCCCATTTCCAAACGACAATTGCCAACCTACCGACGCACATCTATCCTAAGCCACCTGAAGCTGGCCAAATCGTCCAACATTGTCTTAACCCCTTCACGACCGCGGGCAGTAAAATTACGTCCTATTTTAACGTGACTTAACGACCAGGGACGTAATTTGACGGCCTAAACTTCATTTGATTGCCGTGGCCATAGCAACGGCTTTCAAATGATGTCCCCTGCTGTTTCTTACAGCAGGGGACCTTTGCTTGACCCCAGGGGGGGGTGGCATCGCCACCCCCCATAGGCGATCGATGTGATTGGCTGTTCAAATCGGAACCGCCAATTACATTGATCACGCTGTTTTCGGCAAAAAAAAATGCCAAAAATAGTGTGATCTTGTAAAATCCAGCTAGGACCGGGGCTGCAGCAGCTCCGATCATTGGCTGGAAGCAAGCAGACAGCGTGGCCCCCCCTGCAGCACTGATTGGAGCGATCGTGCTATGACGCGCAATCGCTCCAATCAGTGTGCAGTGGGGTGGTCTGATCTGCTGGTGGCCGCCCTCCTCAGGCCTGTGCTGGTCTGGGGACCCTCCCCCAACATGTCTGCAGCATGCAGCACTGGCTGGTACTAGTGGTACCACGCCACCGCTGCTGCTGCCGCTGCTGTCACGTCACGGAGCAGGAGCGGTGAGTATTGTGCTCACCTTGCAGCCCCTGCGCGTTTCCGTAATGGCCCCTGCTCATGCCCCCCTGCGATCTGCCCCCCCCCCGACATCCCGATCTGCCCCCCCGACATCCTGATCTGCCCCCCCGACATCCCGATCTGCCCCCCGCCATCTCTATTCTGCAGCTCCTACGGTATCCCTCCTCCCCTGCTCTCTTGCAGCCCCTGCGCGCTCTTGTGATTTGCTCCTGCGCGCTCCCGTAATGGCCCCTGCCCGTGCCCCCCTGCGATCTGCCCCCCGCCATCCCGATCTGCCCCCCCGACATCCCGATCTGCCCCCCCGACATCCCGATCTGCCCCCCGCCATCTCTTTTCTGCAGCTCCTCCGGTATCCCTCCTCCCCTGCTCTCTTGCAGCCCCTGCGCGCTCTTGTGATTTGCTCCTGCGCGCTCCCGTAATGGCCCCTGCCCGTGCCCCCCTGCGATCTGCCCCCCGCCATCCCGATCTGCCCCCCCGACATCCCGATCTGCCCCCCGCCATCTCTATTCTGCAGCTCCTCCGGTATCCCTCCTCCCCTGCTCTCTTGCAGCCCCTGCGCGCTCTTGTGATTTGCTCCTGCGCGCTCCCGTAATGGCCCCTGCCCGTGCCCCCCTGCGATCTGCCCCCCCGACATCCCAATCTGCCCCCCCGACATCCCGATCTGCCCCCCCGACATCCCGATCTGCCCCCCCGACATCCCGATCTGCCCCCCCGACATCCCGATCTGCCCCCCCGACATCCCGATCTGCCCCCCGACATCCCGATCTGCCCCCAGACATCCCGATCTGCCCCCAGACATCCCGGTCTGCCCCCCAACATCCCAGTCTGCCCCCCGACATCCCAATCTGCCGGCCTCCCCCGTGATCTCTATTCTGCAGCTCCTCCGGTATCTCCTCCTCTGCTCTCCCCCTCCCCCTCTGCTGTCCCCGTCCCCCTCTGCTGTCCCCCCGACGTCCCCTTACCTGTCTTCACCGGCCGATCACATCTGCCTCCATCGCTGGGTCCTTCTTCCTGGGTCTTCTGCTGAGCTGTCCAACTTCCTGCCTGCTGGCTGCTGCTGTAAAGCTGTTCCTTGCCTTCTGTTCCTCCTGCTAATCCTCTGGGTACTGTGAGTATAACTTTTTTTTTTCTTTTTTTCCTCTATCCCCTGTCCATTTTTACACCTCATGCGTCCGTGCGTCCCGCCGAGCGCTGATCAGGGATGCAGATAACGTATCTGCATCCGTGGTCAGTTTTCGGCGGGACTTTTTTTCCCGTATTCCCGACGCTTTTTGTATCGCATCTGTCCGTGCGTCCCGCCGAGCGCTGATCAGGGATGCACATAACGGATCGGCATCCCTGCTCAATTTTTGGCGTGACAAAAAGCATCGGGGATACGGAAAAAAAAGTCACGCCAAAAATTGAGCAGGGATGCCGATCCGTTATGTGCATCCCTGATCAGCGCTCGGCGGGACGCACGGACTGATGCAATACAAAAAGCGTCGGGGATACGGAAAAAAAAGTATTGCATCTGTCCGTGCGTCCCGCTGAGCGCGGATCAACATCCCTGCTCAATTTTTGGCGTGACTTTTTTTTTTTTTTCCGTATCCCCAGCGCTTTTTGTATCTCATCCGACCGTGCCTCCTGCAGCGGCCGATCAGTGCACCGCGTCTGTGCGTTTGAAAAGTCAAATGGCATTCCTTGTCTTCTGAGCCCCGCCATGCGCCCAAACAATTGATTTCCACCACATGTGAGGTATCTGCGTACTCGAGAAAAATTGCACTATACGTTGTATGGTGCATTTTTTCCTGATACCGTTGTAAAAAGAAAAAAAAAAAGCTACCTTGTTGCTGCAAAAATTTAAAAAATTTTTTTTAAAAAAATAAATAATTTTCACGGTTCAACGTTATCAACTTTCCGTGGAGCCCCTGGGGGTACAAGGGGCTCACTAAACATCTAGATAAATTCCTTGAAGGGTCTAGTTCCAAAATGGGGTAGTTTGTGGGGGAGCTCCACTGTTTAGGCACCATGGGGGGGGTCTAAAAACGTGACATGGCGTCCGCTAATGATTCCAGTCAATTTTGCTGTCAAATGGTGCCCTTCTCTTCTGAGCCCCGCCATGCGCCCAACAATTACTTTCCACCACATGTGAGGTATCTGCGTACTCAGGAGAAAATGGACAATACGTTTTATGGTGCATTTTTTCCTGATACCCTTGTGAAAAAAAAGCTACCTAGTTGAACAACAGTTTTGTGGTAAAAACATTTTTTTTTCTTTTCACGGCTCAACGTTATAAACTTCTGTGAAGCCCCCAGGTGTTCAAAGTGCTCATCAAACATCTAGAAAAAATATTTGAGGGCTCTAGTTTCCAAAATGGGGTCACTTGTGGGGGAGCTCCATTGTTTAGGCACCTCAGGGGGTCTTCAAACCCGACATGGCGTCCGCTAATGAGTGCAGCGAATTTTGTGTTCAAAAATTCAAATGGCGCTCCTTGCCTTTCGACCTCTGCCGTGCACCCAAACAATTGATTTTTACCACATATGGGGTATCAGCGTACTCAGGAGAAAATGCACAATAAATTGTAGGGTGCACTTTCTCTTTTCTCCCTTGTAAAAATGAAAATTTTATGGCTAAAGTAACATTTTTGTGTTAAAAAGTAAAATTTTCATTTTTTCCTTCCACATTGCTTTGGTTCCTGTGACGCACCTAAAGGGTTAATAAACTTCTTGGATGTGGTTTTGAGCAGTGTGAGGGGTGCAGTTTTTAGAATGGGGTCACTTTTGGGTATTTTCTGTCAGCTCGGCCTCTCAAAGTCACTTCAAATGTGATGTGGTCCCTAAAAAAATATTTTGTAAATTTTGTTGGAAAAATTAGAAATTGCTGATGAACTTTGACCCCTTCTAACTTCCTAACGAAAAAAAAATTTCTTTCGAAAATTGCGCTGATGTAAAGTTGACAAGTGGGAAATGTTATTTAGTAACTATTTTGTGTGACATATTTCTCAGATTTATGGGCATAAATTTTCAAAATTTGAAAATTGCGAAATTTTCCAAATTTTCGCACAATTTCCTAAATTTTCACAAATAAACGCAAAAAGTATCGGCCTAAATTTACCACTGACATGAAGTACAATATGTCACGAAAAAACAATGTCAGAATCGCCAGGATCCGTTGAAGCGTTCCAGAGTTATAACCTGTCAAAGTGACACTGGTCAGAATTGCAAAAAATGGCCCGGTCATTAGGGTGTTTTAGTGGCCGGGGGTGAAGGGGTTAATCAAGTCCACCAACTTTATTTGTCCCAATTAATTTCCTCTGGCATCAAAAGACCAAAACCGCTGGGTAACCTCGCCGACCACTGATAGCCATGACCTGTGATACCCCTTGCACCCATCTCAAACCTCGAAAACCATGCCAAGACATCTCACCTGACGTAACCCTAGGTTCGCACCCCCGGGAGGCACTTCCGCTCTCTTCTGTGCCCAAATTTATATATGAATGTAGCACAATCCATATTTGCAGGAGGGAAACTGTAAAACAAAACCAGAATACAAAATAAATCTGTTCATGTGACCAACCCTAAAGGGGGCTTTACACGGTAGCGATATCGCTAGCAATTTGTAGCGATAGCGAGCGTGTAAGTACCCGCCCCCGTCGCGCATGCGATTGTTTGTGATCACTGCCGTAGCGAACATTATCGCTATGGCAGCGTCACACGTACTTACCTGGTCGGCGGCGGCGCTGTGACTGCCGAACAATCCCTCCTTCAAGGGGGAGGGACGTTCAGCATCAGAGCGACGTCACCGCAACGTCACTAAGCGGCCGGCCAGTCAAAGCGGAGGGGCGGAGATGAGCGGGACGTAACATCCCATCCACCTCATTCCTTCTGCATTGCGGCCGGCGACAGGTAAGGAGACGTTCCTTGCTCCTGCGGTGTCACACATAGCGATGTGTGCTGCCACATGAGCGATGAACCACCTGGATAAACAACCCTTACCGATTTTTGAGTTTGGTACGACCTCTCCATGGTGAAGGATTTTCACCATTTGTGAGGTCGCTTAAGGTCGCTGGTCAGTGTCACACGCTGCGATATCGTTAATGACGCCGGATGTGCGTCACTAACAACTTGACCCCGACGACAAAACATTAACGATATCGTAGCGTGTAAAGCCCTCTTTACTGTATGTCTAACTTTCCTTACAACACATCCGAGTCTCACCTACACCCTGGAACAAGAAGAATTACACTTGCATAATGGCTTGAGTGCAGCATTCCCGAAAAAACTCAAACTATTGGCCTCAGTCGTCTATGCAAAAAACATGTGTTCCAAATTGTGCCACATCCATCCTGATGTGCTGCACGGATACCTTTAAAGACTGGCTTGAACTGAACATGTCAAAAACCGCGGTTCTTGTGCGCAATAATAGGAAAAACAGCAGAGCGTCAGGCTAACAACTTCTTGAAAACCATAAAGAACAATACGAACCACTCAACTCTTAATGTTAACTCAAAGCCTTGACCCCTGTGATACGTTTTGAACTTCCAGACACAAATCTCCAAACCCCCATCCATGTCTTTCGATTGTAATTCCCCCACAATGTATTAGGTGCCAATACTTTGCCTTTAATCAGAACAGCAAAGGAAGCCATAGAAAAACTACTGCGATTAAACTAGCTTCATAAAAATTCATCACAGCATCTAAAATGCCGATAAGTTGTGACAAATAAATGATACCGGCCTTCTTTGATGGAGTAACTGTCGAGCTCTTTCCAGTCCTTCACAATTCGCCTCACCATGAAACTTTTTTTTAACATCCCTGTATCCCCATAACTCCAACATACACGCAATGCCTGAGAGGCTCTTCTGGCCTGAGAGGCTCTTCTGTACTGTAACTCTGGACATACCCTTTTCCTCCACATATCGATTAATGTGAGGGTCACCTTTAAATACTGATGTTTTGTTGCCAGAAAATTCCCACGGTCTATACCCAACCAGGTATCCCAGGCGGCACCATGGCTATGCTATGTAGACTTTGCTACCGACTCCTTGACTAAATGCAACAATCCTGGCTCGACTACGGCCTACAAGTGTTCCAGGCCTCTTTATGAAGCTTCCTGAAACTGTCCGTCTAAGAACGAGACCACGCATCTACAGTCTAATTATGCATGCCCGGTATGTGATGCACCCTAAACCACGCGTTCAGCCGTAAGCACTCCAGCACCAGCCTACACAGCAGCTAGTCAGAAAACCTAAGAAAACCTATTGCGTACATTAACAACATTATGACCTACGAGAAGCAAAACCCCCATTTGCCCATTTCTTGCCCCAAAACTTCATCACTACTAGGATGGGGAAAGTCCAAAAACTGTCAATTTCCCTGATCAAATGGGATTTACACCACTTGGTGGGCCAATCATGTCGACACTATTCCATACCAAATACCACTTCCGGACCCAGGCTGCCTGCTACATCAGCCAATAGCTAAAGACTCCTGTCCACCATGGGACTAAAATGCAGAACTCTGTATCTGAGAGACCAGGCACTTACCGCTGAGCTATTTACGCAGCACATAGTTCTGAATTAGTTACTTCTGCTTCTTGGCATGACCTCTAATCACTAAAGACAGGTGTTGTGAGAAAATCCGCCCCTTGGGTATCATGCAACATGCAATACCCGCAGTACGAGCAAGGGGTGCACCTGTCTCAGCTGTACCTTCCTCGCCTTTATGCAAAACACTACCATGCACTAGCCTATGCACCACAACGTTGGGAGGCGGAGAAATTATGGCGTTCGTGCCAAGTTTTAGCCCAAAAGGAAAGCCTGGTCATCGGATTCTCCATTTTCTCCTTCGCAAATGCTATGCCGATATGCATCAGATGACAGAGTTTATACAATATATATCCGTAACTATTAACTATGATTGTCACTATGACTGATAAAACAAAACATCGTCTAAATAGTGCACTTCTGATGAGATGCTCGTCTTGAAATGAATCAACCATTCCAAAAAAAACATGAAAATTTCAAAATGATAACATGAGATGGAGCAGCCCACATGTTAACAAACAGAACCCATCTGAACTGCTCCCCAGCCACTGACAGCATGCCATAAGAACCGGCAGTAGTCGACCACTTCACTTCTGATTTTGCCAGCAGAGCCCCCTTTCTATAATGATGAAACCACTCCACCGCAACGTCGAGGAGGTGTAGGAGATGGCCGCCTCCTTATTTGATACCCCATCATTGACTGAGTCACCTGGGAGATAGGAGAAGTGAACCAAAACGTGCCCTGTTCCTTCTTGGGAACCAGCCCAAGAGGGGACACCCCAAAATTCTCAAAAGGGGGAGGCAACAAAAGGGGCTGCTACGCAACAAGCTAACTGCTCTAAACAGCTTCTCATGCACTACCCCCGCTGCTCCAGCTGATATTAGATTTTGACAGCTGCGATCCTGACATAGCTTGTGGGGGAAACAGAATCCAGAAGAGAAACTCTAAATTAGAAGGATTGCTTCTTTTCTCCTGGAATAACATCCTAGCCATTGCAGCATCGCGCACCTGCGCACTGGGCTTTTCCATCTGCATCGGGCAAACCAGCCCTTCAGGACTGCCTGTGCTTCCGGAAACAATGCACTGTCAAATGCATTCCCCGTACGCTGAACACTTGTGACAAAACTTGCAAGTGGTGTGATATCGACAATATCCCCCATGGCCACTTACAGGGCACTGCGCCGCCACCACAACTGCAGCTGCTCCCTCGACGGCACCCCACCCTGAAAGGGCTACCCTGGCTGGGGTGTCTGAGATCTATACCATAACTATTTGTCAGTTGCCTTGGCCGTCCATCCGATGGACGGCGATGGTGCCAAACAATGGCAAAATTTCCCTTCATAGCATTGCCAAGCTGAAGTCCCTGCTCCTTCTCTGCTGGGCAGCTATACAAAGCCATTCATTCCAGTTTGCATATAAACTTATGCATTACTTATAGGCTTCATAAATTCAAAATTTGGTTCTTGATGCATAGTTAGAAAACTAGGTATGGCACTTCCAAACTCAGACTTTTCAAAACTAAATTCACATATAGAATCCCTTAAAAGAAATGTACACCAAACAAAAATATAAACGCAGCAATTTTGTTTTTACTCCCATTTTTCATGAGTAAAAGACTTTTTCTATGTACACAAAAGGGCTTTTTGTCTCAAATATTGTTCACAAACTTGTCTAAATCTGTGTTAGCGAGCACTTCTTCTTTGCTGAGATAATCCATCCATTTTACAGGTGTGACATATCAAGATGCTGATTAGACAATGTGGTTATTCCACAAGTGTGCCTTAGGCTGGCCACAATAAAGGCCACTCTAAAACGTGCAGTTTAATCACACAGCACAGTGTCGTGCTACAGATGTTGCAAGTTTTGAGGGAGCTTGCAATTGACAGCAGGAATGTCCACCAGAGCTGTTGCCCATGAATTGAATAATAATTTCTCTATCACAAGCTGTCTCCAAAGGCATTTCAGAGAATTTGGCGGTACATCCAATCGGCCTCACAGTGGTAGACTGTGTAACCACTCAAGTCCAGTACCTCAACATTCAGAATCTTCACCTCTAAGATCAACTTGGATCAGCCACCCGGACAGCTACTCCAACAATCTGTTTGCATAACCAAAGAATTTCTGCACAAACTATCTCAGGGAAGCTCATTTGCATGCTCGCTCTTCACCTGACTGCAGTTTGTCATTGTAACTGACTTGAGTGGTTAAATGGTCACATTCGAAGGCATTTGTCACATTTTTCTCTTCATGGATGAATCACGGTTTTCACTATACAGGGCAAATGGCAAAAACTGTGTGTATGGCGTTCTGTGGGTGAGCAGGTTTCTGATGTCAATATTGTGAAATGAGTGGCACATGTGTCACGCTAGGTACGGGGAAGTACCAACCAAATAGCGAGAGGGAAGGGAAACCCTATATCTAGGGAAGTGGAGATGGTGACCCCTGACCAAGCCTACTGCTGGTCCCTGGGTTCCCTCACAACCCTAGATAGGTTCCGCACCTATGTACCGAGCCAGATACCTTACCCTGGCTGACCCTGAAGTAGGGCCTATGTAGAGAGCGGATGGGATGAGCACTTAGTCAACCCCACTAAGCACTAAAGAAGACAAGGGTTAACAAACGGGGGAAAGTGAACGAACAACTTATCTCCAGATGACTCAGGCATAGAACTGCAACAAACACAAAGATTCTCAACCTTTTCAACCTATCTTTAACCTCTAGTACCTTCCCTTCTGCTTTCAAACATGCAACATTCACATCCATCCTAAAGAAACCTTCCCTCGATCTGACCTCTATTACCAGTTAATAACCCATATCGCTGCTCCCGTTCGCTTACAAAATCCTTGAACAGCACGTCCATGCTCAACTTTCCTCCCTCCTCTCATCTAACTCCGTCTTTGACAACCTACACTCCGGGTTCCATCCATATCATTCTATTGAACTGCCCTGCCTAAAATTACAAATGATTTACTGCCAAAGCTAACAATCCCTTCTCCATACTCCTCCTTATAGACCTGTCCTCAGCCTTTGACTCTGTCGACCACTCCTTCCTATTACAGATCCTCTCTTCCCTTGGTGTCCGAGACCTTGCCCTCTCCTGGATCTGTTCATACCTTTACAACTGCATTTTAGTGTCTCCCACTCCCACACAACCTCTCCATCCTCCCTCTCTCTGTTGGTGTCCCTCAAGGATCTGTCCTCGGATCCTTACTCTTCCCCATCTATACACTTGGCCTGGGACTACTCATAAAATCCCATGGCTTTCAGTACCACCTATATGCTGATTCACTCAGATCTACCTCTCTGGCCCAGATGGCCCAGATGTCACATCTCTACTGTCCAGAATCCCACAGTGTCTATCGGCCATATCCTCCTTCTCCTCTCCCTTCCTAAAGCTCAATGTGGCCAAAACTGAACTAATCATCTTTCCTCCATCTCACCTATGTTCCCTACCTGATCTATCTATTACAATAAATAACATCACATTCTCTCCAGTAGCCGAAGTCCGCTGCCTTGGAGTGACCTTTGACTCTGCCTTGTCCTTCATACCATACATCAAATCCCTTGCCCCCTCCTGCTGTCTTCAACTTAAAAATATTTCCAGAATCTGTCCTTTCCTCAATTTTCAATCTACGAAAATTCTAGTGCATGCCCTCATAATCTCCCGCCTCAATTACTGCAACATCCTCTTCAGTGGCCTCCCTGCTAACACTCTTGCACCTCTTCAGTACATTCATAACTCTATTGCTTGACTCATGCACCTATAATCCTCAAATCTGCAAATCCCTCCATTGGCTCCCAATCCTCCACCATATCCAATTAAAACTACTAACAATGACCTACAAAGCTGTCCAAAATCTTTCTCCTCCATATATCTCAGAACTAATCTCCTGATACACTCAAACACGTAATCTCCGGTCTTCCCAAGATCTCCTTCTCTCCTCCTCACTCATTCACTCCTCACCCATCGCTTCACCACTGCCGGAGCTGACACCTCACCACCACTGGAGCTGTCACCTCACCACCACCACACCTACTGTTTCCTCTCCATTATCCTATAGAATGTAAGCCCGCAAGGGCAGGGTTCTCTTCCCTCTGTACCAGTCTATCTATTGTAACTTGTATATGTATTTTATATGTAACCCCTTCTCCTGTACAGCACCATGGAATCAATAGTGCTCTTTAAATAAATAATAATAATAATGATAATAATAATAAGAATGCGCATGCCAGATTTGTCTCTCTTACTATGCTGGGTCTCTGCTCTGCTGGAATTCCCTGCATATAATATGTGACACTGAACATGTGACTCCGCAGCCTAGTGGAGCATAGAAGAGCTACCTAAGCCACTAATTAAATAATTGAAAGTACAGGGTAGCATTGGAATAATATACAGTAGTGCTAAGGTAGAATTGGGTTTCATATGATAGGAGAAACAGGACTGCCCAGTTTGCTGTGTGAATGAAGATGCACAAGGCAGAAAAGAGGGATCAGACACAGTGGCACATTCATTATAGACGTCAAGAATGGATTGTGGGACAACCCATTTAATGTAAATTTTGAAGACTTCTATATAATTTTTCTTGCATTCTTCTATGAACTCTGCACAATCAGCGTTCAGCCATTCTCCACAGTCCAGTGGGAGTCATTGTTGCCAGATGGCTATTTGCCTTAAAGTTTCTGAAATGTAGTTGCAGCTCATTACTTGTTTCACAAGGCAATATTCAGCCATCAATCTTATACCTTCAATCCACTAATTGTGACATTAACCTTAGGTCCACATCTTAGGCTCTGCTCTTCTTAAAAACGTATCTAAAAAATCCCACAGTGTGGCCTCCCACTGATGCTTCTTATCTGACATTATTTTTATTGATTATGATTCCAGATGTTCTGATCTGCTGCAGATTTGGAGAACACCATAATGACTTCAGTATTTTGTTATATGTGTAGATCAGCACCCCCACATCTACTACTAATGGTCTGTAAGAGCTCATCCTCGGAGCTGTTTGCGCAATACTTTGGACTCTGTTTTCCTCATTGAAATCAATGGCTCTGTTAGGGGAACATTTGAGCGCTGTTTTTAGGTATAAGAGGCAGGCCTGATGGAGAGTTGAAAGGGCAGTAAAGCGTAATGTTACAGTCTCATAAGCCAGATCAGTTACTCACACTTTGCACTGACGAGGGGCAATCACCCCTAAACACCATGTCTGCAAATTAGGATTCTGATCTGGCATATATCCTAGGTCATATGAAAAGGCTTGTTAAAAGGCCACATTTAGGGCCGTTTCAGATCAGCGGTATTCTGCCGCACTCGCAGATCCGGCACAAGGGCAGTACAGTACTTTACAGTTCACAGACAGTGCGGCAAGACCCGGTCACATGCTGTCACATGCTCCGGTCACATGACCCTATGTGTACTATACTGCCCTTATGCCGGATCTGCGAGTGCGGCAGAATACCGCTGATCTGAAACGGCCCTTAATATTTAGGATTGCTACTTCCAATAGGTGGCGTTACAGTTTATCTCCTTTCTTGGAGAGAAAATTAGTTTCCTTAGGGGAATTTATCATTCCTTCTGTAACTGTTTTCTGCTATTTGAAGGATGTAAATTGTGGAGACATATTTGAGCCAAAGTTTTGCTATTTTTTGTGCCTGTCCCCTGGCTTTACAATGTGCTGCGCTCAATAATCTTGGCCTGGGCAATTTGTATGTGACAAAATTGGTGTAAATGATATAATCTGGTGCGCACCTTACTTTAGAGGGTTTTTGGTTGAAGACTTGTGTTTCTGTCTTTAGGTTTGTATGTGTCATTACATATAGTAAGGTTTGTACAGTGCATATAATGTCAGGTATTTTCTGGAATATCAAGAGGAATGAAATATTAGGCGGCTTGATTGACGGTCTTCCATAATTTCTCATTGGTAGCAGCAATATGTCAGCACTCTGTCAGTAGGCCTGCTCTTTCCTTCACATTCAGGCACCCTCATAAAGTATTTCTCACTATAATAGTAGGTGTACACTCAAGTCAAAACAAGTTAAGGTTTGTCTAATACATTTAGTTTCACTTATTTGTGGCTCCCTAATAACCCAGTAAACAGTAGATGCAAGCTGAGCTAACAAGGGAAGGATGGAATATTCAAATGGTTCTTGTTGAACTTACACATGGCCATGGTTGGCGAGGAGACTGTATACATATGTCATCATCGTTACTCTTTATAACTGCCTGTGATCAGTTTTCTTCGCACTAAACGTACAGTTTTAGATTAGTGACAGAGCAGATGACATTCTCCGTATAGTGTAAGTAAGATCTCTTAAAAAACATATTGAACTCTGAGTGATCTATGCAGCACCCACTTAAAAATCTCTTCCAGATTTCATCACATTAGTAACTCATAGTTCTGTCACCTGGTATTCCCACATGTTTGCTTCCATCATTACGTTCTCGATACTTTGCATTCCACTGTATTTCATGGCTTACATCAGAGATCATGACAGGGAATACAGCTGCTCCCATCCTCCTAAAGAGCTTTCTGACATTAGAAAATATGAGGGAGAAAATGCCATAAAATAATAAAAGAACCAATACAAGCCAAGGCTGTCAGGCCCTATTGTTCTCACTGTTCTTTCTGGCAGCATTTATGAGCTCTCTATCACTGGGTCCGCTGCAGTCAATCACTGGCCTCAGAGGTGATGCCGAGGTGTACACCAGTTTATCAGTTAGCTGCAGACAATCACTGTCCTATCACATG
This sequence comes from Anomaloglossus baeobatrachus, assembly GCF_048569485.1. Taxonomy (NCBI): domain Eukaryota; kingdom Metazoa; phylum Chordata; class Amphibia; order Anura; family Aromobatidae; genus Anomaloglossus; species Anomaloglossus baeobatrachus. The sequence goes on from NC_134361.1 coordinate 122,222,745, forward strand.
GGTAGATGCCGAGTATTTATTCTTTTAGCATTTTCTGGCTTTTCCTTTTTTAACATATTATTTCTGACCACTGAAAACCCCTTTAAAGAAGGTATAACTCCAGGCACGTCAGGTCTTATGTATAGTAATCTTCTAAGAAAACAATTTTATGGAGAATTTACAATGCTTTGGATTATTACTTTTCACAAAAACTGTTTTATATGCCATTGAGACCAGTTAGAGACCACTCTGACCAGTGAAGAAGAGAAAAAGAAAAGGGAAGTGTACTGTATATTAGCAAATGGTAGATGAGGATTTAATGTACACATGTAAGGTATGTGCGCACTTTGCAGATTTGGTGCAGACATTTTCTGCATCAAATCTGCACCTTCTGGCAGAAAAACAAACCAAAAAAATGCATGTGTTGTTGGTGCGTTTTTGAGCCATGCGTTTTTCTTAAGTCAGTGGGGAAAGGGCTAAAAAAACGCAGGCAAAAACACACCAACAATTGACATGCAGCAGATTATTTTCTGCACCAAATATGCAAGGAAACAATAAGCAACTTCTGCACAGCACTTCAGAATTTTCAGTAATTTTGCTGGTATAACTGGCATAAAGATAGCCATACAGATTTAAGCCAAATCAAAACCAAATCTGTATCAAAAATACACTATGTGCACACAGTAAATTGACCTCACCTGATAAATATGGTATTAAATAGGCAATGTGCAAATTACTTTTTAAAATTATGTTCTCTTGTTCTTAATAAAATGATTTCAAATGGCCTTGTCGCTAGGAATCCACACTCTGTCTACTGCATGTCACTAGCTGTAGAGATGCCGAGGTGCATTAATTAAAGGGAATCCGCCAGGTCCCCTATTCCTTCCATTGCAGCAGCATTGATACCTGGATGTGTAGCACCCAGGGGTATGGGGTACTCGGTTCCGGGTAGTGTATGTCTTGGGAATGTCACGATGGTATCCATTACCCAGTTCTGTGCCCTGGACCCGATTTGTAATGGGGATATTTACAGGGGATTGGTGAATAAAGTTTATTTGTGACGCCACTTGCGGTGTTACGGCTAAGTATAGGGAGACGCCGCTGCTGAATGTCTCTACTGGGGCTGGTAGTATTGCAGCTAGAATGGTAGTCCCTCCGCAAATAGGATATTGCTCCAGCTGGTATATGGTGCAGTGAGAGTCGGAAGAAGGCGTCCAGACAGGTATTCAGTGCAACTGGTTTACTCACTTAAGATGTTAACTGGTTGCCCGAGGCCGTCTGGTTTCGTCTCCAGTCCCCTTCGTCCCAGTGCCAGTCTGGATCTCTGGTACCTTCCTCCCCTTGCACCTTTCTCTGGTAAGTGGGTCCCCGTGGTGTGGAACACTGGGGGTCCCCGGTCTGTTGTTTGTCCACTTCTGTCCGCCTGACGGTAGCGTGAACCCTATGGGGTTGGAGTCTCTGGTCCTGTCCCTGGCTCTCTCTTTGCTACTGAGTCTTAGGATTCTTTAGGGTCAGCAAGGTCCTTGATGTTCCTGTTTGCTGTGCAGGTGTTAACAGGTCAGCTTGAAGATCTTTCCTGTCCTAGGGTCCTGTACCCCGTCGGTGCGTAGTTACGGGAGTACTCCACCATACTCCACCGGCAACCACTTCTCCTGGGTACCAGGTCACCGTTAACCCGAGTCAGGGTGTCACTTCAACTCCACCTTCACACACCGCCTGTCAAAGCTCAACTGACTACTTTCCACAGTCTTCCCCTCCCACCTGGTCAACTAGTGGACTGGAGTGGCTCCACCTCTAGGCGGCCATCTATTGGTCCCACCCTAGCTAAGTACCATTGTATGGGGGAATGTTGGGGAAAACTGGGATTACCTGGGTTTTTGGTGCTACCGGCACTGGGGTTCTGGATTCCTAAGAGGGTAGGCTCTGCATCCTTGTGGAGATGCAGAAGCTTGTAGCACCCTGGAGTGTTCAGGGGTGCTACATATGCCCAAATTTCCTGCCTAACCATCCCTGTATAATGCTATTCACTAATATGAATGTTTAAAAAAGCTTCTCATAAAACTCACTTTCCCTATGCTAATTAGGCCTGTGACTAGTCGATGGGTCGTTTTTTCCCCTGGCACTGTTTCCTTAATATCACACCTCTATGAGCATAACATGATTTCCACGAATTGGTGTCACCACCAGCTCCTGGTAATTTCGCACATGTGCGCGACTCATTTTACCCGCATCAGTGCACCTCAGAAGCAGGGTGGATGCTTCCTGACTTCATTAACATAGGAACAGCGAGATTTATAAGTATTTTTTTAAACATTCATACTAGTAAATAGTGTTATACAGGGCTGGTTAAGCAGGGAATTTAGGCATACAGGTTTCAATGCTGCTGGGTTGAGGGTATAGCTACCTGACCGATTCCCTTGAAAAGAAGCAGAAACTGGTCTATATCTCTGTGCTTCTGGTCCCTGCATAGAGGCATAACAAAGAGGTACGTTTTCGGTTCAATGCAGACAAGCCATTGGTCAAACTCATTGTATGTTAGGGAGAGAGGAAAAGGAAGATCCAGCTCCTGTAGTGCAGACATTATAATAATAAAGAGGAATCACACACTCAAAAAAGAGTAAATTGCAGGTGACTATGCATAAGAACCAAAACATATCAGAATGTGTTTTGGATATATTAGAATGTAATAGTTCTTAGACATTAGAATGGTATGTGCACAAAAAGCTGAGAAGATAAGGTTGACTTCTGTTAGGACTTTGGTGGCTATACAGCTAGTAGCATCAAGTAGCCAAGAATGGCCGGAGCCCTGTCCCCCCTCCCCAGGGCATGCGTGCAAGCCAGCATGACACTGATTGGAGGGGAGGTCAGGATGTCATTGGTGGGGGAGGGGGACTGGGCCCGGGTAGAATTTAAAAGGACAAGTTGGGGGGAGGAGCGGCACCTTTTCCACTTTTGGGAGAGAAGTGAGAGTCCCCATCTCCTTACCTGGAGAAATGGAATCCGTGGATCAACTCCTGGTGCGGCTGAGAGCTGCTGCTGGCGACCATCCCCCTGGGTGGTTGCAGGACATGATCACAGGGATCATCGGTGGGAGTTCGGAGGCGGCAGTGAGTCCATCCTTGCACGAGTGGTACCCCCGAAGGTCTAGGCCGCTGGTCAGGCTGTCACCTGACCTGACTCCTAGGGCCCAGCGTCGCCGCAGAAGCTCCTCTGGGGACCCTCCAGGCCGAGCGCAGCGAGCTAAGAAGTCCAGTAGGTCCTTGCCTGGGAGGAATTCTAAAGGGCGTCTGGGCCCAGCAGCGGTTAGCAGGCCTGCGCCGGAGTTGGGGGTGGGGCCTGCTGCTGCCTTGTCTGCATGTGACGTCAGGTGTGCGGCCGGGCACTCTGGTGATGCGCCTGCTGAGCGCCCTGAGCCCCTCCCCTTGCAATGATGGTGACTCGGATGGTTCCCTGCGAGGTGGATGGAGCCAGGCGGCTGCAATCGGCAGTACATCAGGCCTGGCATCCAGAGCCTGCAGCTACAGAGGCCTTGTCTGGAAGAGGGGCCCCGTGAAGAGGAGCTGGGGGGCTGCGCTTGGAGAGCCCAGAGGATTGAATGCAGCCCCCTAGTCCTGGCTGGCGCCGCTGATCAGTGACAGGTCCAGGATGTGCGGCCTGAGGGGCCCTTGGGCCTTACAGCTTCAAGGGTCACCGGTGGGGAGTCGGTTGGGAGGAGCCAAGTCATGATGGATCGGCGGGACGGACGTCAGGATGCAGGTGGTACGGCTGGTGGAGCCTCTACCCTCGTACAGCCTGGTGAGTATGATTCTATGTCACGTTTGTCTTCACATGCTTGTTAGGTACACAATGTGGGGGGGGAGATAGGTCAACTGGGGTTAGGACTGGTGGTGCCAACGGGTGCTGGGGGGAATAGTTGGATGGGGGGAGTTGTTACAACCCTTAAGTAGCGTTTGTACGTTGCTTGCGCGGATTGGGGGGCGAGGGGAACCCCCGGTGCCAGTAGCGGTATGGGTTAATCTGTCCATCGTTGTGGCTAGTGAGTCCTTGGTTGTGAGTATCTCTTCCCCGGTGTTGGTGTCAGTTCAGACGGAAAAGAATAAGGAGGATAGGATTCATTTGGATGATCGCGTGCGCGGGGAGGTTTACGTGTGTTTTGAGGGCCCACTGGTTTCCCATCTTAGGAAGGAGGTGAGGGAAAAGATCTGGAAGGACGAATACGTTGAGATCTTTTCCCTCCCATTGGCAAAATTTAATTTGGACAAGGGGAAGATGGACAATAGTAAGAAACAAGGTGAGGAGAAGCTACGGTGGCGCTTGATTCCTCAGACATTTGCTAATTGGTTGCAAGCGTTTGCGATTTTGGCAAGTGTAATTGGCAAAAAGGCGCCGGAGAATTGTTCTCATTTGTTTTGCTACATGGACTCTATTTGGGAGGCCCTACAGGGTCAGGTGCCTCCTCTTCCAGCCATCTTTGTCCTCCTTCTTCTGAAGTCTGGGTGCATGTCGCATCCTATGTCATGCACACAGGCCGGCATTGAGGTCCCGCGCAGGTGCATTACAATACTTTGATCATCCCTGCTCAGGGCAGATCAAAGTGCGGCTGCGCTGGACGTCAATGACACGTGTGCATGACGTAGGACGCGTCATGCACCCAGACTTCAGAAGAAATAGGACAAAGATGGCCGAAAGAGGATGCACCGGATTCGGTGAACGGAGAGACCCATCCGAACGATTCCCTTTAAATACATTTTGGTAGAAATATTAGAGAGCCTGTATGTGTTTAACCCCTTCACGACCGGCTGATTTTGCGCTTCCTATTTTTTTTTCGCCATTTTTCTTCCGAGAGACGTAACTTTTATATTTTTCAGTCAATCTGGTCATGTGAGGGCTTGTTTTTTGCGGAACGAACTGTAATTTTAAATGAAACCATGAGTTTTACCATATAGTGTACTAGAAAATGAAAACAAAATTCCAAATGCAGGAAAATGGCAAAAAAGTGCAATTGCACTATTGGTTTTGGGATATTTTATTCACCGTGTTCACTATATGATAAATCTGATTTGTCTGTGTGATGCCTGAGGTTGGTGCAAGTTTGTAGACACTAAACCTGTATAGGTTTACTTTTATCTAAGGGGTTAAAAAAATCAGAAGTTTGTCCAAAAAAGTGGCGTACATTTTGTGCCATTTTCTGCAATCCGTAGCTTTCTCATTTTTCAGTATCTATGGCTCTGTGATGGCTTATTTTTTGCGTCTCTGGCTGACAGGTTTAATGGTATCATTTTTGTACCGATACTACATTTTGATTGACTGCTATTGAATTTTGTGCAAAATATGCGGCGACCAAAAAACATAATTTTGGTGTATGGAATTTTTTTGCTGCTATACCGTTTACCGATCAGATTAATTGATTTTATATTTGATAGATCGGGCATTTCTGAACGTGGCGATACCAAATGTGTGTATATTTTTACATTTTTTTTAACACTTTATTTTTCAATGGGGCGAAAGGGGGGTGATTTTAAATTTTTATTTTTTTTTATTTTTTTTTTAATTTTTCAAAACTTTTTTTTAAACTTTTTTTTATTATTTTACTAGTACTCCTAGGCGGCTATATGGATCAGCAGTCCAATCACTCATTAATTTTTCCCGATCAGAGCAGCATCGCACAGACTGGGAGAAATGATCATCTCCTGTAAGCTCAGTACTCGGCTGCTTCATACAGGACCTTAGTCATGTGAGCTACAGGAGTCATCACATAACCCTGTGCTACCATGACAACCCCCGTATCCACGTGATCACGTCACGTGACTTTCGGTATCGGCCTGTGAGTACAGATCTACAGTGATTTCCATTAATATGGCGCTGTCACATCTTGACAGCACCATTTAAGGGGTTAACAGGTACGGGTGGATAGCGATTCCACTCATACCTTCTAGGCACACATCAGCTGTATAAATTAGCTGACTATGACCACTAGGACGTAACTTTACTATCTACGGTCATTAAGGGGTTAAAATTGCAATACATAATTTCTTGGTATTTTCCCATATTCATTTTGTATTAATAAATTCAAGCTACCTAGTATATGCACCATATGTGTGGCGCCCCTGCAGCTTCAGTCACCACACAGTATTGCATCTGTCTTAAGGTGTAATGCTTATCCCACGTAAGAGAAGGTTAACCGCTGGTGCTTGGAGCTTACACAATACACTTGCATAAACACCCAGTTAGTGAGCCAGCACTTACATTACTTAGGAAGTCAGGCTGGGAAATTCCCGGGCAGGATGAGTCATCAAAAAGGTGGGGGCTGCCTGGGAAGGGAGCGAACACGTTTAGTTTCCCTTTAGAAGGAGTTTTACCAAAGAACAGTTTAGATGCAGGAGAGAGAACAGCTTGAGGCAGAGAAGAGCAAGACCTCTGGGTGGGATGCTACGGCTCCCCCAGAGGGGCCCCCTGGGCACCGAGCAGACTGAGAGAGAAGCAGGAGACGACCGAGTGGAGCTGTGAGACAGAGTAGCAACTCGGTAGCTGGAGGGTGAGTCCCCAACAGCCCCTTCGGGACCGCCGCCAGTCAGGGTGCAAACCTCTCAGTTAGGGGAACCTTAATGGACTCTAACAAATCTGAAGTGAAAGGGGATTGCACGTCCCATTGCCCACCACCAAAAGTCCCAGGGCACAGCAGCAGATAGAGACAAGAGCCACGACCGGGTCCATAACAAGTTTCGCGTTGCCTGCGCACGGGACGGCAACTAAAGCCAATGACACTGGGGTCCCCAAGTAGCTTCTCGCCACGGGGATTCACACTACAAGGTGCAAGAAGGAAGGTCTCACATGCTTCACAACACCGGTAGTGACCTCTGCTTCATCCGGGATCGGCTGGGGCTCATCACGGCGATGACCGGTACTCTGCGGGTGCAGCACACAAACTGTGAGTAAAAATATCTGGTACCGCAGCTCGTGTGTGAGACTCTGATTTGCCGCTGCCGCCACCCCGTGCTGTGTCACCAACAGCCCTTCCCCCATCATCACCGTCCTCCCCGGGGCTCGCTCCACCTTTGGGGAGCTGGACTATCTGAGTTGAGGGAACATCAGCCCTGGAGAAGAGCGACATCTCGCAGCGGCGGCACATCCCTGGCTGTGCATCACGGGTGACGGTGCAAAGCAAACTCAAATTTCCCCCTTTGTGACTTTGTCTTTGCCTGTAGCCAATGGTGCTACGGAGCCACCGGGTCAGGCCATTCACTGCAACCCCCTGAAGGTCCCGTGGGGTACTACATAAGCACTTTATAACCTATCTTCAATGTTATGTGACTTGCGTACACCTTAAAATGAATTTACTCAGATCTATTTTTCCTGCAATTTGGATGTTCACCACATGGAGTGCTCTCAGTTGAATTTTATTAAGAATGTTTTAAAATAAGTATTGAATAAATATATATTTTAACTATTTTTGCCTGAATCTATTTATCCATAACCTTACAGGTATATGTGGAGGGGTTGTTAAAATGCTTCCATTACCATGTCGATCAAGACTTGTGAACCCTTGAGGTTAGAGGTAATTCCTGGCTGCCGGCGCCCACATGGCACATCACTCATGCAGTGATACATGTGATATAGCTGGATTTGTCCAAGCTCATAGCGATCTTACCGTGCTAAATGTCATTTCCGTATAAACTAGTAGTAGCGTTACTTTTTGGGATTACGTAAAGCTCAGAAAAGCCTCAACTCAGCCAAGCATCTGCACTTTAGCTTTAATGCAGAAAGACACATGGCTTTATACACCCATTCAGAATAGAGTCTTGCTGACCCGTTACATGAGCATATTTGGAAAAGCTTCTGAGGTTTTAATAAACAGAATGTACCACTGATTTTAATTACTTTAAATTTTAGTTTGTTGCAGATTTACTAATTTTAGCAAATCCAGTTCAAACTGTAGCCTTTGCTGAATGATTAACTTCAGACACTTGTTTAAGTTATCATCACTAGGGATGATCGAATACCCTATTATTCGTTTTGCTGAATATCCGACGAATACCTCGCCGCTATTCAAGCATTTGCGAATATTCGACCCCCAATGTACTACTAGAAACCAGAATAGTTTCATGTTGGACCTGTCGGTGAGCTGTGGTGACTGAGGAAGAGGCTGAAATGGATGGGAAAAGCCTGAAAGAGTATGGGCACAACCTGTAGAAGGTGCATGACTGCATTTCTGCCCCCTCCCGATTCATCCAAGATGGCAGGGCGCACACCAATGCATCGCCCGCATTCACCCTCTTCCTCTGATTTCTGTCACAGAAAACTCCTCCTCGGGTCCAGATAAGTCACCCCCCATACACCCCCGGTGTTTCTACCTTTTTGCAGCGTTGATCCCCTGCGATCCCTCCTCCTTCACAATAAACGCTGGGCGCATGCGCAGAGAGCGGCTGTCAGCTCAGCTTCCTGTGTTCAGTGAGAGCTGTGCTGGCTGCACAGACTCTGCTGATGTGGACCCGGGGAGGTTAGGTGCATATTCTTTGCACCCATGGTCCTCACATGGAGGGTCTGCACTCCCAGAAAATGGGGGATACGTTCACTGAGCATACCCCCCATATTCTAGAAGGTCCAGAGTCATTGTGGGACTTCCAAAATGTATTACAGGGGATTTTTTTTTCTTTACAATAAATTGGTGAAAGAGGTAATGGTTGGGGAGTGTTTTTTCAAATATTTTTTTTGTCTTTTTTTTTCTATTTTTATTACTGATAGATGGTGATATCGGGTATCTGATAGACGCCATGACATCACAAACTGCTAGGCTTGATGTCAGGTGACATTACACATCTGGTATCAACCCCATTTATTACCCCGTTTGCCATTGCACCAGGGCAACGGGATGAGCTGGGGCGAAGCGCCAGGATTGGTGCATCTAATGGATGCGCCACTTCTGGGGCAGTTGCGGCCTGCTGTTTTTAGGCTGGGAAGGGCCAATAACTATGGACCTTCTCACCCTGAGAATACTAGACAACAGCTGTCCACTTTACCTTGGCTGGTGAACCAATTTGGGGGAACCCCACTTTTTTTTTAATTAGTTATTTATAAATAGCCTGTGGGCCCTCCAAATTGATTCCCCAACCAAGATAAAGCTGCCAGCTGTGGTCTACAGGCTGCAGCCATCTGCTTTACCCTAGCTGGCTATCAAAAATCGTCGCTTTTTTTTTTTATTATTTTTTTGGCTAAATACAAGACTAGGCACCCTTTAGTGCCACATGAAAGTCACTAAAGGGTGGCAGCTTAGAATATGCAGGGAGGTGGGACAATATACATGTGTCTGACATCGGTCTGCCTGTCTATCAATCTATACTTTTTTATCTATCTATCTGTCTATCTACCTATCCATTATCTATCTGTCTATCTATCTATCTATCCATTTATCTATCTATTATCTATCTATCTATCCCTCTATCTATCTACCTATCCATCTATCGAATTATCTATTATCTATCTATCCATCTATTCATCTATCCATATATCTTTCTATCTATCCATCTATCTATCCCTCTGTCTATCTAGCTATCTATCTAGCTATCCATTATCTATCTATCTGTCTATCTATCTATCCATCCATTATCTATCTATCAATTATCTATCTATCTATCCCTCTATCAAATCAAATCAAATAAGCTTTATTGGCAGGACCAAATACAAATTTGTTTTGTCAAAGCAAGTGTACAATACGGACTGGGACTGTGGGGATGATGGGTAGGGACCATAGTAAGGATGGTTGGGGCACATCCTGGGTGGGGACTGTAGACAGGATGGAGGGGCACATCCAGGGTGGGGACTATAGGAAGGATAGATGGGGCACATCTAGTGTGGGGACGTTGGGGGCTATGGAAGTCCATGGCTTATCATAGTTCTCTTTCTTGAAGACACAATTCTTTAGAGATATTCTATTCCAGCAACTTCGTCCAGAGGATTTATAAAATCAAAGACTTTTATTCCAAAAAATTAAAAAACAGTATCCTGTATAAAATACATATGGTTCACCAATGTGCAGAACGCTGAGTACTTGGTGCAGTGTAGCAGGAAGTGGGTTTCATCCTCCAGGGCCTCCAGGTCACAGTGTTGGCACAGTCTGTCGTCCCTGGGCTTGTACCTCTGCTTGTATCGGCCGGATTCAATGGCTAGACTGTGGGCACGGAGTCTATATCGGCTCAGGGTCCTGCGGTCTCTGGGATCCGGGAGTTTTTCCAGATATGGGGCCAGTCTGTAGTCTCTCTGTAGTCTCTGGTACGTGGTCAGTTTCTGTGAGGTGTTGATCTCGGTCCTCCAGTCACTATCTATCTATCTATTCATCTATCTATCCCTCTATCTATCAGTCTATCTATCTATCTATCTATCTATCAATTATCTATCTATCTATCCATTATCTATCTATCTATCATCTATCTATCCATTATCTATCTATCCATCTATCTATCATCTATCTATCCATTGTCAAATCAAATCAAATCAAATCAAATAGGCTTTATTGGCAGGACCAAAAAACTATTAGCATTGCCAAAGCGAAAAAGAAGTGTGAAAGGGGAGTGGGTTAGGGCTGTGGGGATGGGGTGTTGGGGCCACCTATCTATTATCTATCCAACCATCTATCCTTTTTTATCTATCTATCAATCCATTATCTATCTAGTTATCCATCTATCTATCTATCTATCCATCCATCTATCTATCCATTATCTATCTATCCATTATCTATCTATCTATATATCCCTCTATTGATCCCTCTATCCCTTTATCTATCTATTTATCCATTCCTCTATCTATCTATCTATCTCCTTTTTTGATCTATCATCTAACTATTTATCCATCTATCTATTCCTCTATCTATCATCAATTATCTATCTATCTATCTATCCCTCTATCCCTCTATCTATTATCTATCCATCCATCTGTCTATCTTTATCTATCTATCTATCCATCTATCTATTCCTCTATCTAGCTATCTACCTTTCTATCAATTATCTATCTATCGCTCTATCTATTATCTATCCATCCATCTATCTATCCCTCTATCTATCTAATATCTATCTATCTATCCATTATCTATCTATCAATTATCTATCTATCCCTCTATCCCTTTATCTATTTTTCTATCTATCTATCCATCCCTTTATCTCTCTATCTATCCATTATCTATCTATCATCTATCTATCCCTCTATCTATCCATCCATCTATCTCTATCTATCCATCATCTATCTATCTATCAATTATCTATCTATCCCTCTATCTATACAATATCTATCTATCAATTATCTATCTATCTATCCCTCTATCTATAATAATAATATTTATTCATTTATATAGCGCTATTAATTCCACAGCGCTTTACATACATACATTGGCAACACTGTCCCCATTGGGGCTCACAATCTAAATTCCCTATCAGTATGTTTTTCGAGTGTTGGAGGAAACCGGAGTACCCGGAGGAAACCCTCGCAAACACGGGGAGAACATACAAACTCCTTGCAGATGTTGTCCTTGGTGGGGCTAGAACCCAGGACACCAGCGCTGCAAGGCTGCAGTGCTAACCACTGAGCCACCGTCCCGCCCCCTCTATCCCTTTATCTATCCATCCATCCATCTTTCTATCCATCCATCTATCCCTCTATCTATCTATCTATCCAGCTATCCTTTTTTTATCTATCCCTCTATCTATCTATCTATCTATCTGTCAGTGTTCCGGGATTTCCAGTTTGCTTCTGAAGGATCTTGCCCTTTGTTAACGTGGAGTTTTCTGTTCTGTTGCCCTACTTCCTGTTCATCTGTTTAAAAGCCCGCCCCTAAGCTTAGTCTAGTTGCTTGAGTATACTGCTTCCTGTCTACTCCTGCCCCGCTGCTCTCATTTCCTCGTTGTTATTTTGGATCCTGGTGAATCACCTGACACCGGCCCTGGACTCCACCTGGTCTCATCAAGCTGTGTCCTCGCTGGTCCCGGACTCTGTCTGCCATCTCTGGTTGGCGCTTGTGCCCGGTCCCTTCCGGTACATATCCACCCTAGGACCCGCGTTCCACATCCCGTACGGACATTTTTGGATTATAACCTGTTGCCCTTTCGTGTCCCGGCTGCTGCGCATTTAGGCCTTCTGGGGTGATCGCCAGACAGACCCTTTATAGGGGTTCGATCCTGGTGGCCTCCCTGGGGGAGTCCGGTGTGCGGTGCCGGGAATTCCCCTTTGCTCCGAACCTGGCAGGTATCTACCGTGTTTATGTTCGGTTCTGTGTACATATTGTTGGTTGTATATTATAAAACATCTTTGCACCAAGAACCGGCTCTGGTTGTCATTGCCCTAACGCGATCGAAATCCTCAGTTCATACAATAGTATTACACTATCTATCCTTTTTTTTATCTATCTATCCTTTTTAATCTATCGATCTATCCATTATCTATCTATCATCTATCTATCCCTCTATCTATCTATTTAGCCCTCTATCTATCCATTATCTATCTATTTTCTATCCATCCATCTATCTATCCTTTTTTATCTATCTATCAACTACCGGTATCTATCCCTCTATCTACCCAATATTTATCTATCTATCCATTATCTATCAATTATCTATCTATCTATCCCTCTATCTATCTATCTATCTATGTATCTATCCTTTTTTATCTATCTAACCATTATCTATCTACTCTATTTATCCATCTATCTATCCATATATCTATGTATTCCTCTATATCTATCTATCTATCTATCTATCAATTATCTATCTATCCCTCTATCTATTATCTATCCATCTATCCATCCATCTATCTATCCTTTTTTATCTATAAATCTATCTATCCATTATCTATCTATATCTATCTATTAACTATCTATATATTATCTATCCATCTATCTATCTATCTATCCATTATCTATCTATCTATATAATTGCCTTATTCTGTCTGTCTGTATTGCTCCAAAGTTCTGTCGTTACCGCGACAAGCGTCTCATTGGCCGCTCGCGTCGCCTCCGCCCCCGCACGGATTGGCCGCTCGCCCAGGCTCCGCCCCCCACACGGATTGGCCTCTCGCCCCGGCCCCCTGCACGCATTGGCAACTCGGCCACGCCCCGCCCCCCTCACGCATTGCACGCTCGCTCTGGCCCCGCCCTCCACACACATTCCCCGAACCAACACGGGGCCCCGACTCCCAGGTGAGTGCTGTACCCCTGGGAGGCCACATCAGTGTACGCCAGCAACCCAGCCGACACATAACCTCGCATTGCTGGGGTTGCCGGCGTACGCTGGTGTGGGCTCCCGTGCGAGCTGGGGGCGGGGTACGCTGGTAACCATGGTACACATCGGGTAATATTGTGTAGCATGGTTACCAGCGTACACCGGCTCCCAGGTGTGCGCATCAAGGTCCTGCAGCGGCGGAACACACACACACGCACACACATAAGAACAGACACACACATCAGATCACACTCACTCTCACACACACCTCACACACACATCAGATCGCATCCACACACTCACAACATCCAGTGATATCGCTTGCTTCTCGGCGGCGATACTGTGCGTGCAGTGACCTTCCAGGACCTGCCGGAGGATCACATGGCCGGAAGCATGTGGTATCTCCGGATGTTGTGAGTGTGAGCACGTATGTGTGATATCGTCAATGTGTGTGTGCGTGTATGCGATCGTGTGTGTGCGTGTATGCGATCGGGTGTGTGCGTGTCGGCAGAAGGCAGAGGAGCACTGCGTGTAGCACAGCTGCTGGGACCGCCCACCAGAGGGCACAGGCAGAAGTGGGGTTTGAGTGTATGCGATCAGATGTGTGCGTGTATACTGTCTGATGTGTGACTGTGGAGCACGATGGGGGGTGCACAGCATGGGGGATGGAGCACGATGGGGAGTGCGCACCATGGGGGATGGAGCACGATGGGGAGTGCGCAGCATGGGGGATGGAGCACGATGGGGAGTGCGCAGCATGGGTAATGGAGCACGTTTGGGAGTGCGCAGCATGGGGGATGGAGCACGTTTGGGAGTGCGCAGCATGGGGGATGGAGCACGATGGGGAATGCGCAGCATGGGGGATGGAGCACGATGAGGAGTGCGCAGCATGGGGGATGAAGCACAATTGGGAGTGCGCAGCATGGGGGATGGAGCACAATGGGGAGTGTGCAGCATGGGGGATGGAGCACGATGGGGGGTGCGCAGCATGGGGGATGGAGCACGATGGGGGGTGTGCAGCATGGGGGATGGAGCACGATGGGGGGTGCGCAGCATGGGGGATGGAGCCTGATGGGGGGTGCACACTTCCCCCCAAAACACACACACACACCGCCACACACGCACTGCACAACACACCACACACACACTGGGAACCACAAACACCGCCCTACACAGACACCCACACACACAGACAACGCCGCACACACACAACACCCAACACACAAACACCGCGGCACACACAAATATACGCACATACCGCACAACACACACATTGCACAAAACATACCTCCCCCCAAAACACACACACACACCCCACACCCACACAAACCGCGCAACACACACACACAACACTACAGACACACAGCGCTCCACAAACAACGCAACACACACAACGCAACACACAAACAACACCGCTCTCACCCCCCGCCACACCCAGACAACACCCAGAACATGTACAGCGCCCTACACAAACACTTGGTAACTACACACAACAACATCTATATATATAACAAAAATCATACATTAACTACACAATACGTAAATTCTAGAATACCCGATGCGTAGAATCGGGCCACCTTCTATTTATCTATATATCTATCAATCAATTATCTATCTATCCCTCTATGCATCTATCAAATCAAATCAAATCAAATAAGCTTTATTGGCAGGACCAAATGCAAATTAGTTTTGCCAAAGCAAGTGTACAATAGGAGCTGGGACTGTGGGGATGATGGGTAGGGACCATAGTAAGTATGGATGGGGCACATCCTGGGTGGGGACTGTAGGTAGGATGGATGGGGCATATCCAGGGTGGGGACTATAGGAAGGATGGATGGGGCACATCTAGGGTGGGGACATTGGGGGCTATGGAAGTCCATGGCTTATCATAATTCTCTTTCTCGAAGTCTATGACATTCTCTCACATACCGTGCTGCTATCTCCACTGCACTCTCTTCTTCCCCCAGCATGATATATGTTTTCTCTTCCTTTTTCATGGAGCTGAAATCCGGGAAAAGATCGGAGAGTCTCCTGAAGAGAGTGTCCCTCACTGCTGAGTACTTGGTGCAGTGTAGCAGGAAGTGGGTTTCATCCTCTAGGGCCTATCTATCCCTTATCTATCTATCAATTATCTATCTATGTATCCATCCCTCTATCTATCTATCTATCCTTTTTTATCTATCTATCCATTAACTATCTATCAATTATCTATCTCTCTATCCCTCCATCTATCCCTCTATCCCTTTATCTATCTATCCATCCCTCTATCTATCCTTTTTTTATCTATCTATCCATTATCTATTTATCCATCTATCTATCCATCCATCTATCTGTCTATCTATCTATTCCTCTCTCTATCAATTATCTATCTATCCCTCTATCTATCTATTATCTATCCATCCATCTATATATCCTTTTTTTATCTATCTATAAATCTATCTATCTATCTATCCATTATCTATCTATCATCTATCTATCCCTCTATATATCAATCAATCAAATCAAATAAGCTTTATTGACAGGACCAAATACAAATTAGTTTTTCCAAAGCAAGTGTACATTAGGGACTGGAACTGTGGGGATGGTGGATGGGGACTGTAGGAAGGATGGATGGGGCATATCCAAGGTGGGGACTGTGGGGGCACTTCTAGGGTGGGGGCTATGGAAGTCCATGGCTTATGATGGGGCATATCCAGGGTGGGGACTGTAGTAACGGTGGATGGGGCATATCCAGGGTGGGGTCTGGGGGGCCACATCTGGGATGGGGGGGCTATGGAAGTCCATGGCTTATCATAGTTCTCTTTTTCGAAGTCTATGACATTCGCTCACATACCGCACTGCTATCTCCACTGCGTTCCCTTCTTCCCCCAGCAGGATATGTTTTCTCTTCCTCTTTCATGGAGCTGAAATCCGGGAAGAGATGGGAGAGTCTCCTGAAGTGAGTGTCCCTCACTGCTGAGTACTTGGTGCAGTGTAGCAGGAAGTGGGTTTCATCCTCCAGGGCCTCCAGGTCACAGTGTTGGCACAGTCTGTCCTCCCTGGGCTTGTAGCTCTGCTTGTGTCGGCCGTATTCAATGGCTAGACTGTGGGCACTGAGTCTATATCGGCTCAGGGTCCTGCGGTCTCTGGGGTCCAGGAGTTTTTCCAGATATGGGGCCAGTCTGTAGTCTCTCTGTAGACTCTGGTACGTGGTCAGTTTCTGTGAGGTGTTGATGTCGGTCCTCCAGTCACTGACATACCTCTCCTGGCCCTTGTCTACCATCTTTCTGATTGTGTTTTGTCAGGCTGCTGTGATTGGTTATTTTGTCCAGTTGGGTTTTGGAGAGCTGTGCCAGGGGTCCTGGTTCATCTGGCCCACATATATATCAGCTTTGTGGTGATGGGAGCTTGGATTGCTACTCTGTAGATGAGCGTATCTATCATCTATCTATCCCTCTATCTATCTATCCCTCTATCTATCCCTGTATCTATCCAATATCTATCTATCAACTATCTATCAATTATCTATCTATCCCTTTATCTATCCCTCTATCTATCCATCCCTCTATCTATCCTTTTTTTATCTATCTTTTTATCCATCTATCTATCCATCTATATCTCTATCTATCTATCAATTATCTATCTATCCCTCTATCTATCTATTATCTATCCATCCATCTGTGGAGACACGGGGTCAGTGGGTGCTTTTGTCCGCTGGCCCGGCCGCCTTTAGAAAGACAGCGTGGCCCAGGGCTCATCCCAACTGAACGCCGACCTCCTTAACCGTGGGCGGAACACTACTCAGACAACACAGGGTGAGGGAATCACAATATTAAGACTTTATTGGATCCCCAAACAATTAACGGCACATAACACATAACCAGCAAAACACACAAATGTAACAGGCAACAGAGTCACACCCTTCCGCTGGCTCACCAGGGATTAGAATGTCAGTGCCTCAGAGCTTCCAGGGCTACTTACTCCAATCCAACAGCACACCGCTTTCGGCGGTCACCCACCAAGAATGGAATAACACCAGATTTAGGAAGCTGGCTGAGGTCTGCAAAGTCTCTTTAGTCAGATGACTGGATTGTCCCAAGCTGGATTCCTTCCTTATGTAGTCCTTGATATCAAAGCCGAATCCTTGCATTCGATGCTGAAGTCCATATAGTATTATAATCCAGGTTTGGTTATGGCTTGCCAATCGGATCTGCAGGTCCTAGATTGGTAGCATGTAGCAAGAGTCTCTCTGAGCAATGGACAGTCCTACTTCTTATACCCCTGAGCTCTCCATTCAGACCATTTGGGTCTTCACGATTGGTGGAAAAGACTGGGCTCTTATTGGCTAGATTTCAAGCTATATTCAAATATCCAGAGACAAGGGTGAGACAGGTATGTTACATCACATCTAGCAATTCACTTAGTAATACAATGGGAAGTTCGCATAATTGAGTTATCTGGGTGTCTGGCCTTCAGTGGCGAAAACAATTACATGAGTCAACAAGAGTCTTGTAGAAACAAAGAGGGATTATCCCCCATCTATAAACAAACTGTCTTCATGTCTGGCTGAATGTTAAGAAAGTTAACCCATGCGAGGCACTCAGAGACCATGTCGTCACATTTCTCCCCCTTCTTAAAATTAGCCAGACAGGATGGGCTTCCGATCATCCTTCTCTTCTTGATGGCACTGTCCTATTTAATGGTGAGGTCAGCAACAGAGGTTCACATCTATACACCTCTCCCTGATTACCTCCCCGAGGTTGAGCAGCCATATTGCAGACAAGCACTAAGGTGGAGTCCGTGAGTTGGGCTTCCCTGAATTCCTTACGATCTATCTCCCCCCAGTCAATGGCCACAGTTAGGTCTGAAGTACTCACATTCGTTGGATCTGAGGAGGAGGCTGAAGATTGAGGAGGAGGGTTGCCCTCGGATGGGTTGGTAGAAACACCTGCACAAGGATGGTGTTTGGCTTGGCTGCGGGTGATGGCGGTAACAAACTGGCCGGATAGTCCTTGTCCTAGGTCATTCTCCAAAATGACTGGTGTGAGCAAGTAATCCACAAACCCTACTTCCACTTCCCTCTGGGTGGTATCCGAAACAACAGGCTTGGTGGGTCCATCCATGAACCTCACTTCAATTTCCTCCTGGTTAGTCCCACATCGATCGCTTTCTGGTTGGTCCCCAAAATATCAGGTGTGGGGAGGTTGTTCACAAGTCCCACATCGATCGCTTCCTGGTTAGTCCCCAAAATACCAGGTGTGGGGAGGCTGTTCACAAGTCCCAAATCGATCACTTCCTGGTTAGTCCCCAAAATATCAGGTGTGGGCAGGCTGTCCATAAGCTCCACCTCGACCTCTCCCTGGTCGGTCCTTAGGTCCAACTGCACACATACCAGAGGGATGTCCGAGTGCTGGCCCTTAGCCAGGGAGATTGATAATTGGGAATCTGGTAAATGGTCTTCTGGGGAAACAATAACTGGGCTTACCAGGGTAATGTAGGAACCAGTGTCTCGTAGTCCCTGGCTCTGTATGTCATAGACCTTGACCGGCTGAGCTGGCCGATGGGCTCCAAGCATGGGCTTGAACCACAAATAAATATAGAACCGAGGTATGGTATCAGCATAAGACCACAGAAAAAACAATACCTCTAAAAATATTTAAGTTTTATTTAGAAAATTATAAAAAATGACAAACAGTGTCTCTCTAAAAATACATAAAGGACAACACAGTGCCAGTGAGATGTTGGGAGGAGATAGTTTCAGCGTGAAAAGGATAGCGATAGATAGATATTCACAGAGTCGTCAGATTACTGATCTCATAGCCTTTATTGACCCTTCCTGACGACGGAGGGTGTCCTAAGTTACTGGGCACTCCCCGTTCCGGGTGGCTGTCCCTCCCTGTCCCTATCTCTAGCCAAGGGGTGTCCACCACCAACCCAGGTGATTAGTGCAAAACCATAAATATACACATAAACACAAATGCGTTAAATTTGGTTCCTGACTCAATAAGATACTTCAGTCAGATGAATTTAAATTTTGTTAGGTGGAGCTGTAGGGGACCCGCTGCAGTAGCTGTCACCCCACGCTCTCCCGACGCGTTTCTCCCCACCTAACGCAATGCTGGGGATCATCAGGGGTAAAAAAAGTCATACCTGTTGATGCACAAAAAAGAGAGGACAAGTAATGTCTTAATATAACGTCATCAAAGTAGATTGAAAAATCATTATATTCTCTTGGGTATATAACTTACATAACGGTAATAGTTATAGAGCGGGATATGAACGGTCCAACCCGAAAGCCTTTTGATAATATACCAGAAAAACTTGGTTTTAATCACATGATATGCTGGCAGATATTCTCATTCAGATGAACTTGTCTCTAAATTAAAGCCGACAAGAAAATATTCTGAGGAACTGAGTTGATAGGCTTGGAAGGGGGGAAGGGGAATGGAAGGGGGGGGGGGGGGAGGGGGAAGGAGGGGGGAGGGGGGAGGGGGGGAGGAAGGAAAGAGGTAACAAAGTGGATAAGATGAAAAATACCTCGTTATAACTCCAAAAATGGATGAATAGCAATGGGATGCTAGGAGTTTAGTAAATCAAAAAAACTCCTAAGGTATCACATGAGTCTTCCTATCCTTGTGTTTAAAAGGCTTATGGATCACATCCTAACCATGTCTAGGTCACATTAGGGCAGCAGGGACATCTGCATAGACAGAGACAGTAAAATACCAATTAAACGAGGTAGATTCAGGAAACCTACAGTGTCCCATAGAGAAAAGTAGATACCTATACATGCAAAGAGTCCAATTTCTTTAGTTGATGGTGTTTACACCAATATCTACACTGTTAGTGTGTCCAGTCCTAAAATGAAAAAAGGATAATATTACCATCTTTTCAGTTAGCCATTAAAAGGTATCAACCACTGAGGACTCTCTGTTCTTTTTAAACAATTTTTTTTATCTCTACTGGCTAACACGGTACAAAGATATATTTTACTTGTATCAAAAGGATAATAGTCATGGACCTAGAAGTACGTTGAATTCCCTTAGGGAGCCACATCAGTGTGTATATCGTCCTGTATCCACCAAACCAGGACAAATGGTGCAAGCATAAATTTACTAGATGACACCTGACTAGTCCTGAAAAATAAATACCTGTAATTTCTTGGTCACTGAGGTAGGGGGTGCTGTATCAATACGCAGCATCGGAATCTATATAATCCTAAAAGGAATAATAATAATGATCTAATATCCCGCAATATGTGAATATAAACAGGACAGGACATACATCTATGGAAAAAAGTGTATACCTGCAAAGAAAAGCTCCTTTACACAGTGTTCCAGTATAGTGACCAAGTGTTATAATGAACACTTCTTTCACCTAAAGACATGAAAACAAACGATCACTACAGGTGATCCCATAACGATTCTGCAAGAGGAAACAACAGGACATTTACAGCACCATTACTAGTCCTTTGAAATGTCCTGTGGGAGAAAACACTCCAAAAAGGTGTAAAGACATACCGATACTTGGTCCGAAGAAAAGCTCAACCTGCAAGGACAAAGTGTCCCGAGCGCCGAAGCACATCTAACCGCAGGGAGCCAGCGCTGTGTCCTGTCCTGTGCCCAGATGATATGTGCCTAATCCCACGGACGGAGGTGTTTTAAACCTCCCGCGACCGGAAGTAAACAGTGTTGCTCCCGCCCCACAGGCTGAGAATCCGTGATTGACAGATCTCTTAAGCCAATCCTACGATCTCGTATGAATCCATCACATGTCCAGACTCAGAATAGAGGAGGATTGCGAGGGGCGTGCCATGCTGCTTAAAGTGACATGTCGCTTAATGCAGAGCTGAGCTACAGCTTAGCAGAATGAAATACTGTAGATGAAGAGGCCGTATTAGGTAACTGGAAGTAACCTGCCGTTATGTATAACATGGGCAAAATAGGATAAGTATAAATCTAGGAAGGTTACTTGTTTATAAACCAAGGAGGCCGTATGAAAGGGGGTGCCTGATATATTTTTCGGTTATTACTCGACCATAGCTCTAGGCATTATAGACCAGTGCAGAGCTAAGCTGCACAAGGCAGCACTAATAATAAGGGGACAGTGTAAGATATACTGAAGTGATATGTCATTATATATGTAAGATACCTAGGACAATAAAAGTTATAAATAAAGTTACTGTTATTGACCTCAGCTAAATTAGGGGGGGGGGGGGGGGGTGCCCAGCAACTGAGCATGACATTTTGCTCATTCAGGGCTAGGCATGAGAGCTAGAAGCAATATCCATAATCAGACAGAAAAATATATAGCTGCAAAAGTGTGAGGTTATGTTCTGCCTTAAAGATAGCTCACACGTAATATGCCTAAATTTGAGTATATCAGCAAATGTTCCAGATCTCTGAACAGGCACTGTACAGGAGAGGGTGCACACCAGGCACCAGTTGTCGGAAAGGCATAAGAGGGGGGGGGGGGGAAAGGGGGATTAGGGAGGAGGGAGGGGGGGGGGGGGAGGGGGGGGGTTTTGGGGGTTTCCCCACATCCTGGGGACCCAGTATCCATAAAGGGGGCATACCCAAGGATAGCACCCAAGGTGCCTAGAGATTAAGAAAAACATAATATATATATGGAAGACGGGGAACCATTTGATACCAGAACGCTCTTGTCTTTTATACTGAATCAGGTAGGATTTAGAGAAAGCTAACATAGCTCAAATTTTCATTAAGTCCCCCTGGGGAGACTGAGTCAAGAAGGAAAATCCACCTTGCCTCTCTCTGTAGAATTTTTTTGTCCCAGTCACCTCCACGTGCTGGTTTACCAACAACTTCAATCACTTGAAAAGAGATAGCCCCCGTATCTCCCTGGTGACACTGGTTAACGTGCCGTGCAATGGCTGTGTCCTCTCTCAGACCAACGTCACCCAGATGTTCCCCTATCCTGACCCGCAGCTGCCTCCTGGTCTTGCCAACATAGGCCAGGGGGCAGCTGCAGGTACAAAGATACACTACTCCCTCCGTTCTACAATTGGCAAAGTCTTTAATTTTAAAGGATCTTCTGGTCTTAATGTTTGAAAACTCCTTCCTCTGATTAATGTAAGGGCAGTACACGCATCTCCCACATCTGAATGTCCCCTGGGGTTTTCGATCTAGCCATGTGTTTTCTCCCTCGGGGGTACATAGTGGCTGTGAGTTAGATGGTCCTTGATAGATCTGCCCCTTCTGAAGGTAACGCTGGGGTCGTGGGGATATATGTCTACCCACATCCAGATCCGTTTGTAGGATAGGCCAGTGGCGTTTCAAATTTCCATAACCCTAGGATTTTGATCATCATAGGTGGCTATAAGCCTAATGATCTGATCATCTTCTCGTTTTTTCATAGGTTTTAGTAGTTCCCTTCTCTGAGTGGATTGGGCAAATTTATATGCTGGTTCGAGGATCTGTGAGGGATATCCCCTCCTACGAAACCTACTTTTCATATCCAAGGATTTGGATTCAAAGTCGTGAAGTGATGAACAGTTCCTTCTCAGACGAAGGAACTGTCCCTTCGGTATACCCTTCCTCAGGGGGCTGGGTGGTAGCTCTCCCACCTAAGGAGGCTGTTGGTGCCGTAGGTTTTCTATAGATCGTAGTGGCCAAATTGCCACAAGTATCCTTGAGATTTTTAGATCCAGGAAGGCCAGACAGTCCCTATCCATCTCATACGTGAACCTTAGGCCAATGTTGTTGTTGTTAAGTTTTTCCAAAAATTGCACAAGAGGGATTCCGTGCCTGTCCAAAGGACACTGTGTTGTCCTTTATGTATTTTTAGAGAGACACTGTTTGTCATTTTTTATAATTTTCTAAATAAAACTTAAATATTTTTAGAGGCTCCAAGCATGGGGCCTTGGTTTTGGAGACAATCTTTATCGATATGTCCAAGGCGCCCACATGTATAACAGTGCCATAGATTGGGCAAGTCACAGGCCCTGTTTGTAGACCTTTGTTTTGGTGCAGCTTTTTCTGGGTAGCGGGACCATCCTTCTCGAGCGGCTGGTGTTAGCAGT